>NC_134268.1:42674107-42974493 GCF_031893055.1 Leptodactylus fuscus | reverse complement strand
ACAGACCCCATTATAGTTAATGGGTTCCCTTGGGCTCCATATGTGATCGCTGTGGCAGCGGTCTGCCTATCTTTGTTCTAGTCCTCCGATAGTTCAGAACAATGGATAGGCCAACGCTAGTGTGAACCTACTGTCCGTGTCTGAGTTAGTGAATAACATGTATATGTTCCATGCACCTCTTGCTGTCATTCTAGTTAAAGGGATTCTACCATTAAAGCAACTTTTTTTTCTAATTACCACGTCGGAATAGCCTTAAGAAAGGCTATTCGTATCCTACCTTTTAGATGTGGTCTCCGTCGCGCCGTTCCTTAGAAATACCGGTACTTACCGGTATGCTAATGAGGTCTTGGCAGCAATGAGGGCGTCCTTCTTCTTCATCTACCTCCTCCCCTTGTCTGTTGTCTTCTTTCTTCATCATGTCTGATGCCTGCGCAGTCGGTTCTGACAGCGAGACCCTGTTAGAGCCGACTGCGTATTCCGGCCGGAAACCATATTTCCAAGGCTGCAATTGCGCGCATGCGCAGTACGCTCTTCACATCTTCGCCGAACAGAGTGTACTGCGCATGCTCACTGAGGTCTGTACAGCCCTTCAACGCGCCAGTGAACTCATCCAGGCATCGGAGGGCTGTACGGACCTTACTGAGCATGCGCAGTACACTCTGTTCGGCGAAGATGTGAGGAGCGTACTGCGCATGCGCGCAATTGCAGCCTTGGAAATATGGCCACCGGCCGGCATGCACAGTCGGCTCTAACAGGGTCTCGCTGTCAGAGCCGACTGCGCAGGCATCAGACATGACGAAGAAAGAAGACAACAGACAAGGGGAGGAGGCAGATGAAGAAGAAGGACGCCCTCATTGCTGCTCATTAGCATACTGGTAAGCAGGGGCGGATCCAGGGCCGGGCGAGACGGGCAACCGCCCGGGGCCCCGCGCTTAGCGGGGCCCTGCGGCACGGCCGGGACCTATTACCATTCCCTGCGAGTGTGTGAGAATTAGCAGGCTTCTCCTCCCTGCGCTGTGCACTGCCGGCATGTAGCAGGACGTGTGCTGCCCCTCCCCCACACAGATCGGAGCGTGCAGGGGGAAGTCTGCGGCTACTGCAATGAAGCAAGAGCTTTCACCACAGGCCAGACAGGACAAAGCTGCCCAGGAGCCTCCTCCATATCCAGTGCACCAGGCCAAATGTAAGTACATTTTTTGAGTAAAAATATGTATATTTAATGTTTGTATATTTGTGTAAAGTGTCTGTGTGAGCCCTGTATGCTTGTAGATAGGTGTGTGTGTGTGTGTGTATATATATGTATGTATATTTAATGTGTGTATATTTGTGTAAAGTGTCTGATATACTGTGTGAGTCCTGTATGTTTGTAGATAGGTGTGTGTGTGTATATGTGTATGTATATTGTATATGAATGTATGTGTGTAAATATATGTTATATGTATTAGGCCTGGTTCACACTTGCGTTCAGTATTCCTTTTTGGGAAGTCCACTTGGGGTTCCCCCGAACAGAAACCTATATGCATTAAAAAGCGGTGAGCAATGAAACCACACGGACCCCATAGACTATAATGGGGTCTTTGTGTTTTCTGTGCGGTGTCCACATGAATCACGTGGAGAGAAAAGGAGTACTTGCAGCACTTTTCTCACCACACGATTCATGCGGACACTGCACAGAAAACACAAAGACCCCATTATAGTCTATGGGGTCCGTGTGGTTTCATTGCTCACCGCTTTTTAATGCGTATAGGTTTCTGTTTGGGGGAACCCCAAGCGGCCTTCCCAAAAAGGAATACCGAATGCAGATGTGAACCAGGCCTAAGTATATCCTGCAGCATATGAGTGTCTTTCTGTTTTCTTCTGTACATATCTCCCATTATGCATACTAGAATTGTATTTTATAGTGTGATGTTCAGTATACTGAGATGTTACAGGGGTTATCCAGGAATTACAGTTCTCTGCAAGGGAAAGGTCACAAATAACAAAAAAAGCAAAACCCATACTCGCCTGTCCCCGGTGTCTCCCACGTCCGTCTGGTCCAGTGTCTCCCGGAGTGTTGTTCTGGCAGATGTCATCGCCACACGAGACTGCTGAGGCCAATCAGCGGCCTAAGGAAAGGACACGTGACATCACAGGTGACATATGTGAGTGATATCGCGGTTTCTTTCCTTAGGCTGCTGAGGCAGATAATTGACTTCATCAGTTACGTGTGGCGAGGACTGAAAAAACTCTGGGGCACCACTGGAGCGGACAGGGGTCGGAGAATCAGGGACAGGTGAGTGTGGGGTTTATTTTTTTTCCTTCACCGGCCTCCTTGTAGAAACCTGTAATTCCTGGGCAAACCCTTCAAGGATTAGGCCCTACTGAGCAAAACACAGCTAACGCTGGATTCACACCAGCGTCTGGTCTCCGTTCTGAGGTTTCCGTCTTCTGCATGCAGAAGATGGAAACCTGTCGGACCAAGTCTGGCCGTGAGCGCCAGTTATGTTCTCTGCGGCAAAACCGTTTTAAACCAGACACAAAGTCTTGCATGTCCGACTCTGTGTCCGGTTCAAAAAAACAAAAACGTTTTGCCGCAGGGAGCACAAAACGCTCACAGGCGCTCACGGACGCACACTTCATTTGAACGGGTTTGAAAAATGCCTGCAGGTTTCCATCTCCATGGCATGACACTGGGGCAGAGACAGGGGGGAAATGAAACTGTGGGCAGATAAAGGGGGAGAATGGCATGAAACTGGGGACAGAGATAGAGGGGGGGGACATGAAACTAGGCGTAGATGAAGGGTGTATATGAAAATGGGGGGGAGATATAATTTACGGGTGACTGTAGGAGGATTATACTGTGTGGAATCACATGAAAATTGAATGAGAATGGGTGGAGTCAACATAAAAGTGGGCGGGGCCTAATTTGTTCCCTCTTTCTAGTCTTCAACAGTTGGAAAGTACAGGTTAGAAGTGCGAGACCCCCAGTAAGTAGGGCCCCGCCAAAGTCAATTGCCCAGGGTCCCGCAAACCCTGGATCCGCCACTGCTGGTAAGTACCGGTATTTCTAAGGAATGGCGTGGCGGAGACCACATCTAAAGGTAGGAGACGAATAGCCTTTTTTAAGGCTATTCCGACGTGGTAATTAGAAAAAAATTGCTTTAATGGTAGAATCCCTTTAAACATTGATCTCCAAACCACTGGGATACACAACATGGAACATCTCAGCCTAGACATAGAGTAATAAACCAAGGTCTCTCGCTTCATAGTACAGTAGTGAGCCCCCTATGCTGAAGAGACTTCCAGATGAAGGGAAATGTAAAAAACAGACAGACATGTATTCTCCCTATAACTTCAGACGCTTTGCCCTTATATGCTTCTTTGTTCCCATACTCCAGTGTTTTGTCCCTGCCTGATGCACAGTAAGACACAGAATACATACATTACAGCTAACGTTTTATTGGATTGAGCTGAATTGTATACCAGGGAGTGACATTTTACAAACAGTATTGTGTCCTCACTTGTTCTGCTTTAAAGTTCAGCGAAACACAAGACACATATTCCTTAGAAAATGGCTTTACTGTATTGAATTGTACAACAGGGGGTCACATTTTACAAGTAGCGTTGGATTCTCATCTCTCATTTTTTATAGTTCAAAGAAAAATATAAAAAGATACAAAAAATAGAAGATTATAATGATACCAGTTATGTGAAATAATTCAGGGACAGCAGTAAAGCCAGCCATAGATAAGACAAGATAGCTGTCTACTGAATGTAACTGTCCCATAAACATGCACAATTTTTGTAACAGGATTTTCAATAGTGATCCCTTTGCATGGTATGGTTATACATCTTAAAGGGGCAATATCACTGTGAAAAGTCATTTTTAACTAATCACATCCTTGCATAGCCTTTAGAAAGGCTATTCCACACCTACCTTTAGTATGTAGATTGCCTCAGTGGTTTCTGAATAAGTCCGTTTTTATACATATGCTAATGAGCCTCTAGCCAGCACAGGAAGTTCTCAGCAGCAATCGTCCCTGCTATTATCTCCTATGTGTGTGCAAACAGGAAGCTGAGTCATCATCATCAGCCTGTGCTGTATACACCATAGGAAACAATAGCAAAGGAGTGCACGATGCATCGTGCACCAGTCTAATTAGCATATGAATAAAAACGGACTTATTCAGAAACCACTGAGGCAATTTACATACTAAAGGTAGGTGTGGAATAGTCTTTCTAAAGCCTATGCAAGGGTGTGATTAGTTAAAAATTACTTTTCCCAATGATAAGGCTGGGGCCCCACGTTGTGAATACACAGCGTTTTGGCTACAACAGAAACACCATTGCAAAAAATGGTGCTTTTTACAGTACCTGCAGAGTGGATGGGATTTTGACTAATCCCTTCTACACATTGAAGAAAAATATCTGCATTGTAAATGCTGCGATTTCAAAAACCGTTGCGTTTTTGTAAGTCTCAGCATGTCAATTATACCTACGGAAACCCTGGCGGTTTACGTATAAGTATAAGAGAGATAGAAAGTCTACATGGGGAAACTCCGCAGAATTTCTGTGAAATGCGCTGCAAAACAAACTGTGATGCGTTTCAGCCACAGTCTTTTCTGCAGCATTTTTTGGCTGTGTCTCGCTATGTGGGGCCTTAGCCTTAAGAGGGTGTGTTGCCAAGATTCAGCATCAGCCCAGCTCTGCAGATAGATAGTTTAGGGTCACCAGAATCAAATGGCGTTTTCCCCTCATCAACCTCGTTTTAAGGGAAACCATAAGAAGTACTCCAATTGTCTCCATTGGGTATTTCCATATGGAAATCTCTTTAAGGCCGGGGCACCATGTGGTATAAATGCTGTGATATGGCTGTGGCAGAAATGCCGCGGCAAAAACTGGAGAATTTTATATTCCCTGTAAAGTGGATGGGGTTGTAGTGAATCCCATCTACACATTGTGGAAAAATACATGCAGCGAGCACGCTGTGATTTTCAAAAACATTGCAGGATTGGAAATTGCAACATGTCAATTGTATCTCCGGAAATGTCGACAGTTTACCTATAGGTATAATGGAATCTGAAAGTCTGCAGGGGAAACTCCACATTGCGGTAAAAACTGCTTTTTTGTGTGCTTTCTTTGAGTTAAAGCCAGGAGGAATGCTTCTTTTCCATATCCAATACCTTTTCAAGCTACTCTCAACATTCGCTCAAAACCTGCAACAAAAAAGCATCTTTTCCGCAACGTGGGGCCATAGCCTTAGGGTGTGTTCACATATATCCTGAGACATCCCTAACAGAAATACCAAATGCCAGAATCTAAATGCGTAGCACTTTGTGTCCCCTCCAAGGCTCCATAAGCTGAAATGGGGCACATTGCCAATACTATGGGCTTTGTGTCAAATCTGTCAGCAAAAAACTCTGCTATCAAGGACTGTGCCAGACATGTGGGGATGTATCATTATACAAACAAAGCAATAAAGTATCGGGAAATGGCCCGGAACTGAACTCCTTCTCCTGCGTCTTCACACAGTTATTGCTTTTGCCTGTAGCCACTACTCATAAGAACTTGCCGCCTACAGATTTATGCAGGTCCTATTGTGTTCAATACTAGCTGTAAAAATCCTCATGAGTTCCCCGGAGAAGTGGCTGTATGAAGCTAGAATGTTATAACTTAAAGGTGTTTAGTAGAGATGAGCGAGTACTGTTTGGATCAGCCGATCCGAACAGCACACTCCATAGAAATGAATGGATGCACCTGGTACTTCCGCTTTGACGGCGGCCGGCCGCTTAACCCCCCGCATGCCAGCTACGTCCATTCATTTCTATGCGAGCGTGCTGCTTGGATCGGCTGATCCGAACAGTACTCGCTCATCTCTAGTGTTTAGTATTCTCATCAGTCCATCGATATCTGATCGGTGGGGGTCCGACATGTGGCCCCCCCCCCCCCTACTGATCAACTGTTCTCAACTGTTGCTGGCACCGGAACTATACGGTAGCTGGAGGCAGACAACTTAATTTGCTGTCCAGTGGCAATATCAGAGTACTGCTGCTCAGCTCCCATTCACTTCAATAGTTCTTGCATTCAGTGGCAGTATAGAACAGCTGATCAGTTGGGGTTTTGGGTATCGGACCCCACCTATCAGATGGTCTATACTGAGCAAAGGCAAACAATATAAATGGATGACTGCATAAAGGGAAACAGGAATTGGAATTGATGATGCTGGACTGTCAACTTTATATCTTTCTGTGACAAAAGGGGAACTCTAATACTTTTACGTTGAAATTATACAGTGCATTAAAGGGGTTGTCCAGGGAGTCTTTTTGCACTTACCTCCTCCAGTTTTCTAAGTGCTATACCTAAGGGTTCCTAAGGTCAGATGATGAGAACCAGCACACGACTCTCAGGTCACCCAGCTTACTCCCTCCTTTCCTGCGGAATGACTCAGGGTCAGGTGCAGGCCCCAATCACATGACCTGGGCTCTGAACCAGCCTGAAACCCTTAGGTATGGCACTTAAATGGTCACTCACTTCTCACACAACTTATTCTCAATTCATAGCATACTTCATCCTGAACATAATTGCAAGTCTCTTTCAGATGCTTTTCGACCTGAAAACTGTTTTGAAAGTCCTACCACTAGGGGGCTCTTATCTTTTAAATCTGCAGTTCTCTACCTGTCACTAAGTAAATTATGTCTTTAGATATAGAACCCACTGAGACAGAATTCTAAGAAAAAGGTGGACGCTTTCAGCATGTCCTTCACAAGGATGATCTCTGCAAAGGTACTGATCTCCTGTCAGCCCCGCACTCTGGCTGGCCTCTCTGCACTGGACATAGTGAGGAATTTTTATCAGATCTCTGTTGGTTATAATAGAGGAGCAGAAAAAAGACATACAAATTAGTTAGCTCTTCTGACTCAGCATGGGGAAGAGAGGAGTGAGGTGATTGTGAAAAGATTATGCTTCTGTAGGAACATTATTTAGTATATATATTGCATCTATAAAATCTGTCCATATAGTGCCAATAGTAGCATGAAAATATATGAGAGTCCATTCACACGGAGGAAAATGGTGAGGAATTTGGTGTGGAATTTAAGCCCTGAAAAAAAAGCCTCCCATAAAGTAACACTTCTGAAGGGTCGGATGTCAAGAAAGCGACGTCCCCAGGAATACTCAGTATAATTTGTAATTGCCATTGAAAACTAAGGAACCTTTTAAAACTCCCCATAAGACCGTGATGGCAAACCTATGGCACGGGTGCCAGAGATGGCACTCAGAGCCCTCTCTTTGGGCACCCATCTGTGGAACACATTATACTGTGTGGGAGCCAATGTGCAGCAGATTATACTGAGTGGGGACCACTGTGCAGCAGATTATACTGTGTGGGGACCACTGTGCAGCAGATTATACTGTGTCGGGACCACTGTGCAGCAGATTATACTGTGTGGGGACCACTGTGCAGCAGATTATACTGTGTGGGGACCACTGTGCAGCAGATTATACTGTGTGGGGGCCACTGTGCAACAGATTATACTGTGTGGAGGCCACTGTGCAGCAGATTATACTGTGTGGGGGCCACTGTGCAGCAGATTGTACTGTGTGGAGGCCACTGTGGAGCTGATTGTACTGTGTGGAGGCCACTGTTTGGACTGTGTGGGGGTCACAGCGGAGCAGAAAGCTCTATAAAGCCCCATTCACATGACCGTATTTTGCAAGTCCGTAATTGTCTGCAATTGTGGATCCGCACATTATTAAGGTTAAATTCCCATGTTGGCACTTTGTGATAATGAATTGATAATGATAGTGAGTTTTGGGTTGCTATTTGGGTGCTCGGTCTCTAAAAGGTTCACCATCACTGCCCTAGGAAGTAAGGGTAAAAAGACTCCCTGGAAAGTCTCTTCAACTTAAATAAAAAAAGAGTCCCCTTGTCAGAGCTCTCCTTGTGGAGTGTGGCCCTATAACATTCGATACAACACACCAGACAGTAATAAAGCCTCTCATTTACCATTCAACCTTTCCGACCCACAAATGTTCAGCAACATGAAAGGATAATTGGTTACGATTTCCATTTGTGAGTTTCCTATTGAGAAATATTTGTAAAATGGAAAAATCTTGCTTTTTTATTATTCATTTCTGGATTCTGCAGCTCTGCCGTAATTCTGATGGTTACTAAATAAAATTGAAGCCTACCTGACTATTAAATTATTCATCTTCCTGTGCTATGTGACTAGACATAAATTTAAACCTCACCGAGGCTGAATTCTCGCTAAAATTCAGTCTGTGCCAAGCGGGTACTCAAATCGGCGAAGAGATGGGAATTGAAATAGCAGCTAAATTTAATATTAAAAGGTAACGCTATCATTATGACTTGTAGACTTTTAATACACTCTTTATTTAAGACATTTTTCATGTTAAAATTTCTTCACAGAAGTCAAAGAATAATGAATTAAATATAAAATAGGTGTAATGATAAAAGCAGAAGACATTATAGCAGGAAGAGCGTGCTGTTCTCCATTCCTTCTGATAGCGTTTGATAAAACTGGAGAGCAATATCTGCCATTTTATAGTTTTTATGTATAAAACACTTTCTCTGACCGTTCTGGCTTATTATAAGGAAACCTTTCTTTTTATTCTAATAAAATGTATTAAAAAACCCCTTTCCGTGAAATTACAATCACTTCCGTCATGTCTCGTGTTATGTACAGCAAAAGGATGTGGCGTGAACAAATTTTAACAAAAAGAAATTTGGGATCAATTTTTTTTTTTTTTTTTTTAACGTAGATTGTGAACCCATATAGGGCTCACAATGTACATTTTTATTTTCCTATCAGTATGTCTTTGTAGAATGGGAGGAAATCCACGCAAACACTGGGAAAACATACAAACTCCTTGCAGATGTTGTTTCTGGCAGGATTCGAACCCAGGACTCCAGTGCTGCAAGGTTAGGATCAAATTTTCATCCACTTACCTTCATCCTATGGGCAGCCAACTCGTGCAAAATTATAATTTCCATCTTGATCAGATAGTGATAGTTTGGTTAGGGTATTGTGGGAGTTATAGTTATGAAACAACTGGGGACCTACAGATTTTAGGCCTCATGCACGTGGCAGGGTGCGTATCCCAAGCTTCTTCTGGGGTCTGATCAGTGGCGTAACTAGGAATGGCGGGGCCCCGTGGCGAACTTTTGACATGGGGCCCCCCCCCCCCGACCGTCACTGACGACCTCGACCAACCCCCTCCTCCGCATTCCTGCGTGCTCTATTATGTCCCTTAATGGCCTCTGCACACAGTATTATTCCCCATAGTGTCCCCGGCAGACAGTGTTATGCCCCATAGTGTCCCCTGCACACAATATTATGCCCCATAGTGGCCCCTGTACATAGTATTATGTCCCTTAGTGGCCCCTGCACACAGTATTGTACCCCATAGTGGCCCCTGCACATAGTATTATGTCCCATAGTGGCCATTGCACACAGTATTATGCTCCACTGTGGACACCCATACATCTTTTCAGACCCCAGAGTATAATAATCGGAGACCTGTGGGAATAAAAACATAAAAAAACCACTGTTGCTTACCTGTCCCCTGTCCCCTAACTCCATACGCTGTCGGCCTCCGCTGTCGATCTTCTTTAATGATGTCGGATGTCACAGGCCAGGTTCATGTGACGTCGGAGACATCAGACGACTAGGAAAGAGGCCGGCCCGGATCATGGAGAGGTAAGTAACAGTGTTTTTTATGTTATCATACATTTCCCGGGCTGCCGATCATTATACTGAAAAGACCCCCGAATATAATCATGGTTTTTGTGGGGCCCGCGGTGTCACTTATCGATCCCGGCTCAGCCAGGATCGCTAAGTAAATAGGGCCCGTTACCATGCTGGAGTAACTCCAGCTCGGTAACGGCCTATTAAAAAAAAAAACAAAAAAAAAACGCAGCGGTAGCGGCTGTCACCAGGCTCCCTAATGTCCTGGGCCCTGTGGCAGCTGCCTCTGCTGTCTCCACGGTAGTTACGCCCCTGGGTCTGATGCTCCATCCAGATAAATATAGGTCTTATCCTGCTGAACAAGCCTCCTGCGCCGCAGGATGGCGCAGAGATCCGAACAATCAGAGATGTAACGTCTCTGCCTGGTCGGATCTCTGCGCCGTCCTCTGCTCGCACGCTGCGGCGCAGAAGGCGTGTTCAGCAGGATTCCTTGCTTAGAGTTTGATTCCTTGCTTAGAGTTTTTTATTGCTCTGTCTGAACACTGCTCTATTACCTATCCTCTGTAATTGAATTTCCACCACACCCATCTCCTACACCTTGTTTCCCTCTGTTCATCAAATAGTTAATTTTAGCCTTGCCTGTGTGATTGACAGCCTGTCTACCAATGAAGTATGGGGCCGGTGCTAGACTTCCTATATACAGGTCATCAGCCCAAACAGGTTTGCTGGCTATTTTGACTCTATCCTGTGACTTTGCCCTTGCTAGCTTCCTACTTCTCTTACTTTGTATTACTGACCTCTGATCTTTGGCTTCCCTTGTGACTACTCTTTTGGATTATGATTTTGTACTGCTTTGTCTCTCTGGCTTTGACCCTTGGCTCTTCTGTGTGGTTTGTCTTATCTTTTCCTGTGTAACACTTATTCAGAGAAGGGATGGCCGCCCAGTTGCTCCTGTCATCAGGACAGTTGTGGCAATTAGGTAGGGACAGGGGCTGGGTTGAGTTTAGGACTCGCTGTCTCTGTCACCCCTTCTTACATTGTTCCACTAGCAGCACTAAGGAATTGCACAAATAGAAATTCCCCCACACCTGCTCTGTGATGGTGATGGTACCCCCAAACTGAAATAGGGGTCAGAAGGCACTTGGATGTCATCCATCTAAAAAATTGGACCTCCCTTGGACTGCACACTCAGTTGTGTGCTTGAGACCATAGACTACTGATCTAAGTTACGTTTACTAACAAATCATGATTTTTACTTACTGGGACCATTTGGACATCCCAGCTCCCCAGCATGGTGTGATTATAATGTTATGAATATACCAGTAATTGGATCTCTTTTAGAGTTTTTTTTTATTTTTGCTATTTATGGAGACATTAAGAACAAATACCTGAGCGGTGGTGGATTCATCCCCATATGGATCTGTTATTCAGGGTTGTGTGAAGTCCCTGTACTATAAAATACATGTTAATGTACTGCTCCATGTCTGCTTCTGGCTCCAGGCACTGTATAGTACGGGGATTGGATGCACTCAGCTGATCCGTGCAGGGGTTGGCTTTTGGCCCCCCACCGAATATAGGCCATAAACAAAAAATCCTGGTCATTCCCTTTAATAAAGGACTGACACCTCCACTGAAATGGTCTATTTTCGTAAATAATTGCATTCCCTATGAATTGACTGCCAGCCATTCTGCCATTCTTCTGTGGATCCTACTGGAAATGAAGGAATAAATATACAATTGAAGTGAAGAGATTTGCCAATTTCTACATATATAAGTTGATTTTTTTTAGGGCTGAGCCTTTCCTAGCCTTGGTGATGTTGTTATTATTTGATAATATATGCGGATATTTATTGGGTCTTCTGGGACAAAAAATGGACATGCAAAGGTTAACTTGTCACGTAACATGTTACCTATACTGTGACATGACAAGAAATTTTATCTTTATTTTTTGGTATCTTATCAGAGTAAGGTGGTTTTCTAAGACGTATATATTGATGAGCCTTCCTTAGAGTAGGTAACCAACCCCTGTGACCCTCACCAATAGCTGTTTGAAGCAACAATGGTGCTCACAAGTGCTGCAGCCTCTTCCCTAATCTGATAACATCATCTTCATCTATAACATTGTGCAGCAGCAGCTCAGTCCCATTCGAGTGAATAGAAAACAGAAGAGAGAGCACCGCGCGGCACCTTGTGCATTACCCTTTTAAAGTGATTCCACAAAGTATTATTCAACATATAATCACCTTTAAGCGCTGTGAAGTGATCACAGCACTCAAATATCACTTCATAGACAAAATGGCTAGTAGCTGGCAGATCTTAACCGTGAAAACACGTATGCATGGTACTATACAGAAAAGGACCTATCCAACCAACTTCTACAGAAGTATCAAATGGATACAACAAGAACTGCGGTTGATAAGCGCGGATCCTTTTATCCATTTGATACTTCTGTAGAAGTTGGTTGGATAGGTCCTTTTCTGTATAATTCGAGTGAATAGGGCGGAACTACAATACCACACCCTAACGATATGTACAGAGCTCTGTTTGATATTCAGAGAAGAGAACACAGTGCTCTCCCAAATTCTGTGACCTCTTTAACCAGCTGATCTGTTGGTGTCCTAGGTGTCAGTCCCCACCATGATCATCTTAAGATTAGGCCATCAATATACAGGTATAAGTCTTGGTAAAGCCATTTAACGCTTTTCATTTGGAAATTCCACAAAACAAAGCATGTGGCATGTGGATAAGGCAAAAAGCTGTCAATAGATATGGAATAAAGATGGACACCTATGACCCCCTACACCACCATAAACATTTGGGCAAGGGTAGAGGGGTCTAAGCTGCTGCCAAATACCACTGCTGTAATAAAAATACAAGGCGTATTGCAATCTGAATAAAATTTGTCATGGTTGCCTATGAAGTTTTGCTTGACTTTCTCTGTACCTAATAGTGAGGAGTAAAAGCAGTACTATATATATATACACTGTGTGTGTATATATATATATATATATATATATATATATATATATATATATATATACTCGAGTATAAGCCTAATTTTTCAGCACAGTTTTTGTCCTGAAAAAGCCTCCCTCGGCTTATACTCGAGTCAGCAAAAATTATTATTATTATTATTTATTTTATTTTTTTTTTTTTTTTGGGGGGGTCTATGACCAGCCACAATATCAATGTATAGAATCTCCCATAAAATAGTACGAAATAAAAAGATTTTAAATTTTTTTTATAAACGTTCTAAATCCCTCCTTTCCCTAGAATACATATAAAAGTCTGAAAGTGCCCGGTCTACTGAATATAGGGGATCTGCAAGTGCTCCTGTTCTGTCAGGAAGGGGTTAATAGGAGCACTGCAGATACCCTATATTCAGCCAGGCTGAATTCCAAGTGGGGGAAAAAAAACCTCAGTCCTCAAGCTCAGGGAAGGGGCAGACAGACAACCAAAACACCCCCTCCCCTTCCCCAGCAAGTACTGCACCCAAAAACTCTGACCATTTTAATGTTTGACATTTTCCAGTAGCTGCTGCATTCCCCCTCCCCCCCCTCAGCTTATACTCGACTCAATAAGTTTTCCCAGTTTTTTGTGGTAAAATTAGGAGCCTCGGCTTATATTCGTGTTGGCTTATACTCGAGTATATACGGTATATAATATAGCTGTATTGTATTTCCATCCAATAATGCAAATTTTTTTTGCAAAGGAATTTATTGCATTCCCCTTACAGCTTCCATCAGACAAGGCCATGACATATCGAGTCATCTATAATTTATTCATGTTGCCATAAAAAAGGGACATTTGTAAAATATAAGGACACATAGCTTTCATGTGGACAGTTACGACACTCAATAAAACTATCACCTTTAATTTTATGTCCGGTTATTGCCACAGTAACCAGATGGCCGCTTTAATACAGGGGACATAAAAGCTGTATATATCTACAGCAGAAATACAGCAGTTCTGCAGGACAAATTGTCATACAGTTTCAGCGATAAAATGGCCATCTGGTCAATATATGATGACCATATTTCTTATCTTAACTGCTACGTATGTCTAAAGTCTACGGCCTCACTAAACACTATCTCCAGCTGTATCATCTGAGCCTATAGAATTTATAGTTGTCTTATAGATCTTTATTAGGCATTGTATTGTTACATATTTTCTGTAACTTTATTTCTTTACTCTTGTTTTTCTGGATTTATTAGAGTTTTTATCTCTAGTTTTATACTGTAGCAAATAATAGAGCAGTATATTGGAGCTTAATAGGTGAAATGTGTTATGTTCTACGTATCATTTTTATGCTCTTCTGCAGAATGATTATGGTATGTAATAAAACAGATATATTAGTGTTACCAGATAACTTGGATAATCCCTTCATTAAGATCATTCATCATACTATTTTGGCAGATGTTGGGATTTTATAATGGCACCCTATAAGGAGCTGAATGGATACCATAACCACCTTACACAGCAGGGACTCGGCAGCAATAATCAGAGATGTCACTGTTCACAACTAGAGATGAGCGAACAGTAAAAGATCGAGATTCAATATTCGTTTCGAATAGCCGCTCAATATTCGACTATTCGAACGAATATCGAACTCCATTATAGTCTATGGGAGAAAATGCTTCGCTACAGGGGATCCCACCATTCGACTCAGGAGAGTCACCAAGTCCACTAAGACACCCCAGGAAATGATGCCAACACCCTGGAAAGCAACTGGGACAGCAGGGGAAGCATGTCTGGGGGCATCAAGTACCTTTATTATGTCGGGATCCCTTGTCAGCTTACAATATGCCAGAGCGGAGTTTTTCCCATAGGAATGCATTGACCAGCATTGATTGGCCAGTCTACGACATTTGGCCAATCAACGCTGGTTTTGCCTGAAGAGGCAGAGTCTAAGAGCCGTCCACAGAAGTTTCCATTCTGGTCCGATTTTAGACTCCGCCTCCTCTGGCAGAACCAGCGTTGATTGGCCGAATGCTGTAAGACTGGCTAATCAACGCTGGTCAGTGCATACCTATTGCGAAATGAAGCAGAGCCAGCCATGCGCTCAGTTTGGCTATTCCTCCTGTCACACACATCTCTGGTGTAACATAGCTCAGCACACACCTCTGCTACATCTCTACACTCTGTTGTAGAGATGTAGTAGAGCTGAGTGTGCGCTGAGCTCTGCTACACACGAGATGTGTGTGTGACAGCAGGAGTAGATGGAGGGTTGGTTGGGTGTAGTGCAGAGCTGCTACACCAGAGATGTAGCAGAGCTGGCCGATGTTAGCAGAGCTGAGTGTGTTAGTCTGCTGCATATCTGCCAGCTCTCCTACATCTACATCTCCTACACGCTCAGCTCACCTACATCGGACACTACACGCTCAGTTTATCGGTATAGTGATCTGAGTTTGTAGTATCGGACACTACACGCTCAGTTTATCGGTATAGCCGAGCTGAGTTTGTTGTATCGGACACTACACGCTCAGTTTATCGGTATAGTCAAGCTGAGTTTGTAGTATCGGACACTACTGTTTGTTGATTAAGCAGAGCTGGGATTGTAACGACAATCCTATTCACTACACAGCATGTACCCCACACTGTGTAGTGATTAACCCCCTCCCCCCAGTGTCCGCATACCTGCACCTCTTTGCTCTTGGTCCACTTCGATCCATGGTCCCGGTTTCAGAGCACCCTGCCCCCCTCTCCCCAACTATTATTATAGAGAAGGTGGGGCTTATGAGAGTGTGGGCGGGCACTGGGCGGGGAGACGTCTCCCTTCCCACACTCTCCTAAGCCCCGCCCTTTCCCCGACTATTATTATAGAGAAGGCAGGGCTTAGGAGAGTGTAGGCGGGGAGTCTCTCCGCCCAGTACCCGCCCACACTCTCCTAAGCCTCGCCTTCTCTATAATAATAATCGGGGAGAGGGGGGCAGGGCGCTCAGAAACCGGAACCATGGACCGAAGTCGGCCAAGAGCAAAGAGCTGCAGGTATGCGGACACTGGGGGGAGGGGGTTAATCACTTCACAGCGTGGGGTACATGCTGTGTAGTGAATAGGATAATCTCCCACACTGCACACTCAGCTGGCTATTCCTTAGTAGTACTAACATGCTCAGCTCAGCTATTTCTTTAGTAGTTCCGAGCCATAGGAATGCATTGACCAGTGTTGATTGGCCACTGTACGGGCATTTGGCCAATCAATGCTGGTCAATGCATTCCTATGGGAAAAAGTCAGCTCGCCCATATCGCAAGCTGACAGGGATCCCGACAAGATAGAGCTCCAAAGAGCTGGTTGAGTGACATTCCCCCCTAAATAAAGGTTATCCCTAGCTAACCCTGCCTGTACATCTGTCTCTGTGTCCCATTCATATAGTTCACAGTCCCAAATTAGTCGAATGGTAAATCCACCATTCGTCTAAATTGGAGGTTATCTGTTTCCGGCAGCCAATTCCTTTTTCCGATTTTTATTTTTATTTTTTTTTTTATTTATTTTTTTTTCACTGCCTCCGTTGTCGTAGTTCCTGTCCCACCTCCCCTGCGCTGTTATTGGTGCAAAAAACGCGCCAGGGAAGGTGGGCGGGGAATAAAATTTTTTGTGAGTTTGCCACCTGGTGTTCGATTGGAATCGAACACCTCGAATGGTCTGATATTCGATCGAATATCAATTCGATCGAACGCTGTTCGCTCATCTCTAGTGTACAGCTCAGACCTTCATGTGACTGCAGACCTAGATATGTAGACCATTACTAAAGCTAATACTGAACACCGCGATAGTGAATGTATCAACTAACAAACATTCTACAGGTAAGCCCTACGCTCATTAATACAATTTAGCCTGAAAGGTTTAATCCCACAACGGGGCGCACATAAAACATGCTATACAACCCACCAGGGAGCTCGGCTGCTCACAATACTATGTTCTAGCTTTAAACTGGCTCTCTGTTAGTCTTTCATGCGTATGGACATTTAATAAGACATTGCAGCGCGTTGCATTATTTATTCCTTCTGGTAAGAGTATTGTTTGTAGAATACTTGTATTAATATTTCATTGTGTTTATTTGCACAATAAATCAGAATTACCCAGAACTAGGCCAACTTCCATTTGTGAAGCCCAAATAGGGTGACTCTGCTATATTGAATATTTCCCAGTTTATCCTGGATGTTTATGAGTATAGAAAGCTGGAGTATGGATGTTGCAATGTATTTATATTATTCTGTCAATTGCCCCTAAGGGTACAGCAACATTTTATATGGGCAAATCCCTGGCTAAACTTGGTGGCAAATGCATGCCAAAATCGGAAGGTAATACCCTTGTGTTACTGGCTACACTTGGTTGCTGGGACTTGTGGCTGTACCCGTATTACCTAGCCCTTCTAGTCACTGTTATCAAATGTTGGGATCTTGCCAGTACTTTTTGGTTGTCTGAAAAGTTAGTGACCATTTAAGTAAAGGAGCATGGAAGTAGCTTCTTGTCTTACTTGGATTTTGTTACTAGCTCAAATCAACTAAAGTAGAGACTCCTCTAAAAGTAAAAGACTTATCTCTCATTTGGTTGACATTGGTTAATTTGCATATTTTTCCCATGCAGTATTGCTTATAAATAAGTCACCATTTACCCAATGGATCCCTTCAATGAGAACCAGTATAACGCCAACTTGGATTTCAATACTAATGTATGGTATGTACTGCATAGCTCCCAAGATTTCTGCCATTGAGGGAGCAGTGACTTCTATCCAATAATTAAAACCAAAACTTTTCTCTCCACATTTTCCAAGCTTATTCGGGGACGGAATCCAGTGCAAACAACGGTGAGAATTCAGACTTAGAATTTGCTCTTTTACCATTATGGTAATTAATCCCACTTAGCAACCCAAGGTTATTAAAACCAAAAACTTTATTATCCAACCGTCTAAAACATAAATGCACCAAATGAGACAGCCAGATGTAAAGTCACAGTCTTCATCTCACTCACATCGTCATTCCATATAGTTCTATTCTATTAATAATATCCAAATGTCATGTTAACTTCACATGAGATATCTCATTCGAATCTAACTCCTCAGTCTTATAGATGCTTGGGATATCTCATATGAAGGTAAGATAAGATTTGGACATTATTAATGGCATAGACCTATATGGAATGACAGTGAGGCATAGACTCTGGTATTAGATCTGTCTGTCTCCGATGGTGTATTAATGTTTTACTATATGTTCACATCTGTAACGGATTGTCCGTTGTTATGGTTTATTGGAGGGCCAGAACAACGGACACATGGATTGTTAAAACAGCGGCCAATGGTGAATATAATAGGATTTTTTGGGTGTGATAAGGTCAAAGCCGAGTTTATGACTAATTGACCTATAATCCTGGGTAACTGTCGTCGTCCTAATTAATTAGGCTGAGTGCCAGCAGTAAGGAAATGACACCAGACACGCTATGTTGGTATTAGTTCCTCTCTCAAACAAGAAGTAAATACTGACGCACTTTTATTAAAACAACGTGGGGTTAATTAGTAGCAGAGAAAGGAAGAGAGATAACAACAACATAAGTTTTCATATTCATTCCTGATTGGTATGGGACATCTCAATCAAACAGAAAAAGTTTAAGCAGTTCCATATATAGCCAGCTACTCCCGGTCCTGCGTGGTAACCTTGGGGAGCTGTCTTCTGGCAGCAAGTCAAGCATTTGTTTTTCTTGCACCCGTTGTGGATGCAGACGTCATCTTATCATATAACATTATACCAGTTTCAAGTATAAGCAACTATATCTAGCATTCAGCTTTTAAGGATAACAATGTTTTTTGTACATTACATGATTATAACCTTCACAGGTACCGTTGGTTTAAACTGAAGCTGCTGGACAAAAAAGCTGGACAATTTTTCATTGGTGATTTTCATTACTGTTAAAACTAAGACTCTGGCGCAGATGTGAACCCAGCCTAAGGCCCTTTGCTCAGTGCCACATGTGGGCCGCCAGCAGTGATTGAATGTCATGGCCGGTGCACAGGTGGCGCATTGATGTCATCCATATGCCTCCCATGCACCATCGTGCTTCTGCGACTCCATTCATTCAATAAATTGGGGCTGCAGAAGCATTGCCGCAAAACGGGCCAGGAATAGGACCTGTCCTTAGTTTTATGTCCCGGATTGTCATGAAATGAATGGGACAGTGTGCTATCCGGGAAAGGCCTGGATAGCACACTAAACTAGCACATGATCATGTGCAAAGGGCCTTAGACTATTGCATAACAAAATTTCTGCTTTTAATAACCTTGAATTGCTAATTGGGCTATTTCTGCTATTAGTAAATCTGCCTCAATCTCTGCAAATTTGGGTCTGCTGGCAAGTATGATATAGTAACTTTCTGCCTAGTATAATACAATTATAATACCATCGATTTTTCCCATACGAATGTAGCAGCTTTATTGCACCCCGATAAACCTATCCTGAACAATTTACATCCGCCTCTCCTGAAATATGTCAGGTTGTCACAGCCATGTTATTTTCCATTACCAGTTCTAAGTGTTAACAATACATTTACAATCCAATACGGCGAGATGTAAAGACGTTATAATAATGACAGCGCTCACTCCATTAATAGCACTATACAATTGGTTACTTCTTTAAACAAAAGCGAATTAAATCACACAGCTAATATAATAACCTCGACCTAATGAATTGCCCTTCAAGGTTGCGACTCACAAATTCTTTATTCCACAATTCCATATACAGTAAAATCCCGCACGGCATCCATTGTAATACTTTCCTAACTCGGCACGACTCGATGAATGCTCATAATTCCCTGCATAAATATTACTAATATTTTCTGCTTTATGAAAGAGACATAAAAGAAAGATAAACATTTCACAATATTTAGGTTTATTATACCCACAAAATCTGTTTCGGCTAAGTCAAAATAAAGCCCTATACCGAGCGGTCGCGGAGATTTAATTAAACCAGCGCTCTGCCAGGCGACTTGGCAAGGAAGTTCTGATAAATGTGCGCATATTTCCTATACAAATAAAATATAGGGATGCAAATCACAAAGATTATTATTTTTTCCTTCTGTATTTGATTAGCCGTATTACTTTATAACGTATTAAAAAAAATCAATCCGTATGTAATTGCAAAGGTATAAGCTGAAATGGCATGCCTTAAATCACACAAAGGGAAATGGCCGCTACGGTTTCGGCTCTGGTGCCATCCAAGTTATACGCTTAGAGCACTGACATAAAAAGAGACACTTTTATCATCTAATGTTCAGGGTAACGGATGACATTGTACCTTGTTGTCTGATCTATTATAGCCATAACATCACACGTTCCTATGATGTGGCCACAGCTTGGGTTTCATTTTTTTTTTCGGCTTTGCTTACATTTTTAAAGAGCAAAGTGATCAAAGTCATAGCGGTGACATGGAGCTAAAAATATCAGCGCATTAAAGAGTACTAATGTACAGTGTGAAGGAATTGATGTAAGGCTTCGATTGAACTTACCTTTGGGAATGGCGCTCCAGATAGGATCTTGATGGTCTGGTCAAGTTAAATCAAATCAGTGCTAAAGACGTCTCTTGGAGGAGCTGAAAGCCATTAAGTGTCTCATGCAGATCAGAAATGCTAGCAGAATATTAAAAACGGAAATGAATAAAACACAAAAAATACTCATAATAAATGCAAATAAATTGTGTTTGTCCTAGGGGATCAGTGACATATTGTGTAGTATTTGCAATGCAATGAAAGTCTCTTTTCTTTGTTTCTTGCAAGTGGTAAAATATTGTTATTATACAGTATTATACATGTCAATTTATTAAAGGGGTTATCCAACTTCCAAAAATGATCTATAAATACATCCTCTGCAGTGCAAAATACTCGCTGTTCCCTTGTGCATCCTCTGTTTGGCTTTATTTTACTTGCTGCTCCTTGTCTCACTGTTACATGCAGTGAATCTGTTGACAAACTACATTTCCCATGATTCATCTGCCTGTTCACACTCTCTGTGTACCCCTCTCTTCTCCACTGCAATGACATCATAGGTAATAAATCACCCCCATATCTGAGGTCACATGATGCTGTGATGTTTCATTTGCATGCTCACTACCTCTGTCCCTCCACCTATGTGAGTTGCAAACTTAGGGAGTGAGAGTAGGCAGATGCATCATGGGAAATGTAGTTTGTCCCCCATATTCATTGCATGTAAATAATAGTGATACAAAGGACAGCAAGTAAGATAAAGCCAAGCAAAGGGTGCACAAGGGAACAGTCATAATTTAGCACTGCTATGGAAGTATTTATAGATATTTTTTGGCAGCTGGCTAACCCCTTTAAACTTTTATAATCTACAGTATTGTATGCCTTCTGTGTCTTCCAGCAGCCTGTAGTTTGCCTTTGCCTAGGTTCTCTATAAGGTTTTATTTAGATACTAGAAGGAGGACCCGGCTTTGCACGGGTATATTTAATTTTTTGTTTGTGTAGTGGCCCCATAAGAATTGTCCAATTTTTCACTGGTGTATTTTGTATATCGTTTGTGTTTGTCCATTAGCGTCATGTGATCATGTGTATCTCATTTCGAATATCAATGAAAAACCTGCGATCGGTTGTTATGGAGACTTGGAGTAAAGCTGTGTGTATGTGATCTTGTGTAAAAGTGTCATTCACAGCGCCCTGCCCCTTTAAGGTTGACATAAAGTAGTGAAGAAAAATGGCTGAGTTGCTATGGAAACCTGGAATAAAACTCTAATATGTGGTACTCTGTTAAGAGCCATGTATCTAATCCTCCAGTGTGTGGTACTGTGTGCTGAAACACGTATCTATTCCACTGGCATGTGGTACTGTGTGGAGTGGTGCATATCTAATTCTCCAATGGGTGGAACTGTGTGCAGATGTGCATATCTAATCCTCCAGCGTGTGGTACTGTGTGCAGACGCGTGTATCTAATCCTCCGGCATATGGTACTGTGTGCTGACATACATATCTAATCCTCCGGCATATGGTACTGTGTGCTGACATACATATCTAATCCTCTGGCATGTGGTACTGTGTGCAGACGCGTGTATCTAATCCTCTGGCATGTGGTACTGTGTGCAGACACGTGTATCTAACCTTCCACCGTGTGGTATTGTGTGCAGTGGTGTACAGTCATGGCCAAAAGTTTTGAGAATGATACAAATATTAATTTTTACAAAGTCTACTGCTTCAGTTTTTCTAATGGCAATTTGCATATACTCCAGAATGTTATAAAGAGTGATCAGCTTAACAGCAATTACTTGCAAAGTCAATATTTGCTTAGAAAATGAACTTTATCCCCCAAAACACATTTCAACATCATTGCAGCCCTGCCTTAAAAGGACCAGCTAACATCATTTCAGTGATTGCTCCATTAACACAGGTGTGGGTGTTGATGAGGACAGGGCTGGAGGTCAAGATTAAGTATGATTAAGTAAGAATGACACCACTGGACACTGTAAAAGGAGGCTGGTGCTTGGCATCATTGTTTCTCTTCTGTTAACCATGGTTATCTCTAAAGAAACACGTGCAGTCATCATTGCACTGCACAAAAATGGCCTAACATGGAAGAGTATTGCAGCTAGAAAGATTGCACCTCAGTCAACAATCTATCGCATCATCAAGAACTTCAAGGAGAGAGGTTCCATTGTTGGCAAAAAGGCTCCAGGGCTCCCAAGAAAGACCAGCAAGCGCCAGGACCTTC
Organism: Leptodactylus fuscus; assembly: GCF_031893055.1. Taxonomy (NCBI): domain Eukaryota; kingdom Metazoa; phylum Chordata; class Amphibia; order Anura; family Leptodactylidae; genus Leptodactylus; species Leptodactylus fuscus. Next base: position 42,952,104 of record NC_134268.1, on the reverse strand, counting down.
TCTTAAAAGTCTTTCAGCTGCGGGATCGGGCCCCCAGCAGTGCAGAGCTTGCTCAGGAATGGCAGCAGGCAGGTGTAAGTGCATATGCATGCACTGTGAGGCGGAGACTCTTGGAGCAAGGCCTGGTCTCAAGGAGGGCAGCAAAGAAGCCACTTCTCTAAAGAAAAAAACATCAGGGACAGACTGATATTCTGCAAAAGGTACAGGGAGTGGACTGCTGAGGACTGGGGTAAAGTCATTTTCTCTGATGAATCCCCGTTTCGATTGTTTGGGACATCTGGAAAACAGCTTATTCGGAGAAGACGAGGTGAGCGCTACCACCAGTCTTGTCTCATGCCAACTGTAAAGCATCCTGAAACCATTCATGTGTGGGGTTTCTTCTCAGCCAAGGGAATCGGCTCTCTCACAGTCTTGCCTAAAAACACAGCCATGAATAAAGAATGGTACCAGAATGTCCTCCTAAATCAACTTCTCCCAACCGTTCAAGAGCAGTTTGGCGATCAACAATGCCTTTTCCAGCATGATGGAGCACCTTGCCATAAAGCAAAGGTGATATCTAAATGGCTCAGGGAACAAAACATACAGATTTTGGGTCCATGGCCTGGAAACTCCCCAGATCTTAATCCCATTGAGAACTTGTCAATCATCAAGAGACGGGTGGACAAACAAAAACCTGCAAATTCTGACAAAATGCAAGCATTGATTGTGCAAGAATGGACTGCTATCAGTCAGGATTTGGTCCAGAAGTTGATTGAGAGCATGGCAGGGAGAATTGCCGAGGTCCTGAAGAAGAAGGGTCAACATTGCAAATATTGACTTGCTGCATTAACTAATTCTAACTGTCAATATAAGATTTTGTTACTCATAATATGATTGCAATTATATTTCTGTATGTGATAAAAACAACTGACAAAAACAGATAAAAACCAGAGGGCAGCAGAGCATGTGAAAATAGAAGATTTGTGTCATTCTCAAAACTTTTGGCCATGACTGTATATCTAATCCTGCGGCATGTGGAACTGTGTATAGACACATGTATCTAATCTTCCGGCATGTGGAACTGTGTGAAGACGCACATATCTAATCCTACGGCATGTGGTACTGTGTGCAGATGTGCGTAGCTAATCCTCTGGTGTGTGGAACTGTGTTCAGATGCGCATACCCAATCCTCTGGCATGTGGTACTGTGTGCAGATGCATGTATCCAATCCCCCGGCGTGTGGTACTGTGTGCAGACTTGGGTATCTAATACTATGGCATGTGGAACTGTGTGCAGATGTGCGTAGCCAATACTCTGGCATGTGGTACTGTGTGCAGATATGCGTATCTAATCCTCCCCCGTGTGGTACTGTGTGTAGACTCGCATATCTAATCCTCTGGCGATGGTACTATGTGAAGACATGCATATCTAATCCTCCGGCGTGTTGAGCTGTGTACAGATGTGCGTATCTAATCCTCCACTGTGTGGTACTTTGTGCAGACACACGTATCTAATCTTTCAGCGTGTGGAACTGTGTGCAGATGCGCATATCGAATCCTCGGTCGTGTAGTATTGTGTGCAGACGCACGTATCTAATCCTCCCCTGTGTGGTATTGTGTGAAGAGGTGCGTATCTAATCCTACGGCGTGTGAAACTGTGTGTAGACGCGTGTATCTAATCCTACGGCATGTGGTACTGTGTGCAGACGCGTTAATCTAATCTTATGGTGTGTACAACTGTGTGCAGACACGTGTATCTAATCCTTTTCTGGCGTGTGGAACTGTGTGCAGACGCGCCTATCTAATCCTCTGGTGTGTGGAACTGTGTGCAGATGTGCGTATCCAATCCCCCGGCGTGTGGTACTGTGTGCAGACGTGTGTATCTAATCCTTTGGCATGTGGAACTGTGTGCAGACGCATGTATCTAATCCTTCAGTGTGTGGAACTGTGTACAGACGTGTGTATCTAATCCTTTTCTGGCGTGTGGAACTGTGTGCAGACGCGTCTATCTAATCCTCTGGTGTGTGGAACTGTGTGCAGATGCGCGTATCCAATCCCCCGGCGTGTGGTACTGTGTGCAGACGTGTGTATCTAATCCTTTGGCATGTGGAACTGTGTGCAGACGCATGTATCTAATCCTTCAGTGTGTGGAACTGTGTGCAGACGTGTGTATCTAATCCTTTTCTGGCGTGTGGAACTGTGTGCAGACGCGCCTATCTAATCCTCTGGTGTGTGGAACTGTGTGCAGATGTGCGTATCCAATCCCCCGGCGTGTGGTACTGTGTGCAGACGTGTGTATCTAATCCTTTGGCATGTGGAACTGTGTGCAGACGCATGTATCTAATCCTTCAGTGTGTGGAACTGTGTGCAGACGTGTGTATCTAATCCTTTTCTGGCGTGTGGAACTGTGTGCAGACGCGTCTATCTAATCCTCTGGTGTGTGGAACTGTGTGCAGATGCGCGTATCCAATCCCCCGGCGTGTGGTACTGTGTGCAGACGCGTGTATCTAATCCTTTGGCATGTGGAACTGTGTGCAGACGCATGTATCTAATCCTTCAGTGTGTGGAACTGTGTGCAGACGTGTGTATCTAATCCTTCAGTGTGATACTGTGTGCTGATCTGTGTATCTAATCCTCTGATGCGTGTATCTCAGCTTGGATATCAGTGTTGGATTGTGCATGTGGAGTTACCGTGTGTATTGCAGTTGGAATATGAGTGAAAGACTTGCAGGTTTGTATTGGCTAAAGGGGGGGCATTGTGTTTGGAATGCTGTATCTCAGCAATGGTACGTCCAAGCGAGTTGGAGTCTCGTCTTAAACCTTCCCAGATACCTGAAGTATCTCTGTACCAAATTTGGTGAAGATCGGTGCAGTCTTTTGTTCGCGCATAAAGAACAGACAGACAGACAAGAATTCATTTTTTATAAGATAGAGAGATGACTATTCAATGCAGATTCCATATATGCTTATGAGTGGCGGTAATTCTGTCACTATCAGTGTGATGTTTCTTTAGATCCCCTGCTTTGTGCCAAACTGACACTGGCAAGAAAAAAAATCAGTGATCATAATAATTAGGTAGTTGACAAGGACATAGTTATGCCTCTATACAAATCACTGGTACGGCCACACTTAGAATATTGTGCGCAATTTTGGGCCCCGATATACAAGAAAGACATAAGTGAACTTGAAAAAGTGCAAAGACGGGCAACCAAAATGATTAGGGGAATGGGTGGACTGGAGTACAACGATAGATTAACAAACTTGGGGTTATTCAGTTTAGAGAAAAGACGTCTACGGGGAGATCTAATAACAATGTACAAATACATGAAGGGACAATACAAAGAACTTTCTAAGGATATTTTTACTCCTAGGCCAGTGGCAGTGACAAGAGGACATCCTCTACGTCTGGAGGAGAGAAGGTTTCACCAGCAACATAGAAGGGGATTCTTCACAGTAAGAACAGCGAGGCTCTGGAACTCTCTGCCCCAGGAAGTGGTGATGGCGGATTCACTGAACAAGTTCAAAGTGGGCCTCGATGCCTTTCTTGAAGAGAAAAATATAATGGGTTATGGTCTCTAGATTTTAAGGACACGTTGATCCAGGGTTTTATACTGACTGCCAGATTTGGAGTCGGGAAGGAATTTTTTCCCCTGAAATAGGGCAATTGGCATGAGCCTCATGGGGTTTTTTGCCTTCCCCTGGATCAACACTGTAGGGGATTGTAGGGTTATAGGTTGGACTTGATGGACTCATGTCTTTATCCAACCTCATCTACTATGTATGTAACTATGTAATAATGAGGAGCCATGGAACCTTTCACCCTAAAACTGCTCAACACTAGCTCCATGAGTCTAAAATGGCATGGTTTATATCAGGTGAGCCATGGATCCAGTATGTGGCACTGCCTCGGCTCTGGGAGTGTTAGCTCAGTAGTCTTGCAGTCTCCACCTACCACCCATCAAGGCTAACACACCCGGTGTCTCCTCATTTCTGGATGTTGCATTTGAAGAAGAGGCTAACTATGCCTCTCCTATATGTAACTCTAACCCTATCCCGCCTGGTTTGTCGTGGATACAGCAGGTGGTGCCTCATATCAACAGTCGCAGGAGGCAGCTCCACCTACTGGATCCATGGCATATAAGACAGAACCTGATTTTACCCACTCCATTCCAGCATCTACCCTAGCTCCATCCAATAAAGTGCATGTGTACTAGATGTTGTCCTGCCTGGGGAGGATGAACTAATGGAACAGGAATGGAACCGCCACCATGTACATCCATGTACAGGGACAGTGTATAAATACTATGTAGATAACCTACAAAGCACAGTTCACATGTTAAGGATAGTATAAGAAGCCACCTCAGCATGACCATAAACGTTCACAGAGGCAACCGGGTGAAATCTATATATCACTGGGTGACAGCGTAAGGGAGTCTAAAAATAGGGTAAAAAAATAGGGTAACATGTATGGTGCTCGTGGTGTCATATGAAGTGCTTTCAAGTATGGGTTTTGTGCATTATGGACCCATAGTTTGCGGTCTTTGCATTTCTCAGGCCAGACAATCCCGTGAGACTCTTAGGGCTGCAGATAACACATACAGAGCTTTCCAGCTTCCTTTCACGCACTAATGAGACTATTTGTTTAACTATCAATTTTGGAAACCAGTGATTTGTGGGGCTTAGACATTTCCTAATTAACTACATTGGAAAATTTCCTAAATTCGTGTTCCAGTTTCCAATGTAAATTTGCCCTGAGGTCTTCTTTAGTAAAGAACTGAAACATTGGTTCCAATGAAAGAAACAGTAAGTAGGAAATGTCATGTTGTAAATATCTGCAAACATGTTAGTGATTTCACGTAAAATAAAGCGCGCCTCCGCACCCATCCGAGGGTATTGAAGGGTGGTAACTCTACCTGCTCTTCTTTTCCATTGGGGACGCTAGAAATGTCTAGAACTTGCTATTTATTTGATGTGAAACCGTGACATTTTAATTGAACGAACCAGGTTGCAGAATTATAGCTCTTAATTTAATAATTCCTCGATTGCCTAATCTCATTGATATCGTAAGCATTAAATGTGACAGATAGATTTTAAACACGATTAAAACCGCACGAGGCCTAACCAGATTAATGAAAGTTTATGTAGTGCAAATTCTACTTCCACCGTTTTCAAAGCATGAAATAGTCAAGGAACGCAATTCTAAATTTCTCATTTTTTTATTTGTATATTTCCTTTGTGTTGTATTTACTGTCTACTTTATTTGCGTCATTCGATGAACCGTAACATTGGTTGAGGCTATGGAAGGCAGAATGGACTTATGTATTCCAATAAGTGCTATAAGGTTGCAGATAAGTGCTGACCCAGCACTATACGCAACATATACTTTCCCGTCTAGACTGGTGAATTATTGATGGCTGTCTAGTCAACACTGCTGATCAATACGGCTCGGAGGTATCGATGGATCCTGTCTATACAGTTAGTATAGTCATAAATATACTCTACAAGGCCATGTACTGTAGATATAGCAGAATTTGTACTAAATGTTCACGTGAAAATCTAAATAGATTATTGAAACTTTTTGTGAAACAATAACAATAACTATTTGAATAGAAATTGTAAAGCTTAAAGGGATCATCACAAAAAATATCCAAATGTTCCATATACTTTTGTCCATATGTATTAGGGCATGTGGTCATCAATGACACCCACCCACATTTAGGCAGAAAAGAGTGGCTCATACCCTTGATAACTCAAAAATATTTAGAAAAACCCTGCTAGGAATTCAGGAAATTTATGTAGCTATAAAGAAGGCCTCTCTCTGGACGTCTCTGCACATCCATGTACATGGATAATTTATCAGTTCCGGGTGAAGCTGTATAATATTTAGTTTCTCCTTTATTTTTTTCAATAAACCCCTTTATTCCTTAAAAGACTTTCCAATCTTAGAAATGAGAATGCCATAAATGTGTTATAGATCCAGGTCCCACCTCTGGGTATGTTGAGTTCTAAGATTGGTGTCCCCCATTCCACAGTCAAAGTTGAATAGAGTGGCGGCTACACATACACCACTCTCTCCACTTACTTCGAAAACAGCCAAGTATGTCTCCTCTGCTATTTTTGGAAAGCCAATGGAAAAGAACAGAGAGAACCATGCATGTGTGGCCACCTCTCTGTTCCCAAAGGTCATGGGATGGATGCACTCTAAGATCAACATCTATAAAATCTTCATGGTATATCCATTTTCACTAATAGGCATATACATGGACCTTCAGTGGGCCTAGGACTGTATCCATGATGACTTCAGCCACCAAGACTGGCGATCATGACTATATGAGGCTTCATTGCTGTTGAAGCACAGCATACTAAAGGGGTTAACTGCTGCAATATGAAGCCAGCTGGACATTAGACATCAGAACTGGACATGTCTTACAGCAGTCTCATTTCCGGGGTATTAACGGTATCTCTCAGGACTTAGATACCCCTGAACTTAAGTAGAGCTTAACGGTGTAAGGGCTAGTTCACACGGGGACAAGGAGGCGGATTTTGACAGCGGATTTCATCTCAAAATCCACCTCCATAGAATGGTGGTCTATGGAGACCGCTAGCTTTCTTTTTTCTGCTAGCAGTTTTTCGCCGCTAACAGAAAAAAGAAGCGACATGACCTTTCTTGAGGCGTTTTCAACCGCTTTTTTTGCGGCCATTCACTTTAGGGGAGGAGAAAACCGTCTGGCGTTTTTTTTTTTTTTTTTATGTAGATTGTGAGCCCCACATAGAGCTCACAATGTACATTTTTCCCTATCAGTATGTCTTTGGAATATGGGATGGAAATCCATGTAAACACGGGAAGAACATACAAACTCCTTGCAGATGTTTTTTTGCCCTTGGCGGGCTTTGAACACCAAGACTCCAGCGCTGCAAGGCTGCAGTGCTAACCACTGAGCCACCGTGTGGCCCCAGAACCGTCTGGCGTTTGTTGAAGCGGTTTTTACCAAAAACCACTCCAAAAAACGCGGCAAGGTCCAAAACCGCTTCCTAATTAGGAAGCGTTTTTTTTCCAGACCAAATAAGCCATGTAATTTACATGTGAACTAGCCCTTATAGTCAGACAGATTGTGACGTTGACGCTCCCCATTTGTTATGCAAGGCACCAGACCAGCACCTCCCATGAGGTGACCTGAAGCGACTGCTTCAGGCGGCGCTATGCCAGGGCTCCGGGGAGGGCAGCATTTTTGCTTACCTGTCAAGCTGTCCTGGACTGGCTTAGTGTCACCGAGCGGTGGATTGGGGAGGCCGCTGGCCTGCTCTCTGCCTGCTAACGCCGCTCCGCCCCGCCCCCTTCACTCCGCCCCTCCCCTCCTCCCCTTGGGCGGTGACAAAGGTAGGTTCACCCCTGCACGAGACACCCCAAGGACTCAGTAGAGGTGAGCATAAGTGTTTGTTATTTTTCTTCACCTCCTCGGACCTTCCTTTATTATATTCCGGGGTTTGAGGAATGGTTAGTAAGTTTTGTATGAGTGTAGGGGGTGGCGGAATAAATGAATGCCACTTAGAAGTGAAGTTTCCGAGATTTGGCTTTACAATTGTTTTATCATCTTGACTGTTATATAGTTGACCTTTAACAATATCTTTTTTGTTTTTGCAAATTTTTTAACATTATTGGAAATATAAAATTCTCTAAGAAAGTGTTTCTGGTTCTAGACATTATTCAGACAGCCAGTAAATATGTGTGTGAGTGACAAACGCAGGAAAAATCCCAGCAGCCTATGAAACATTTATTTTCCCCTTGAGCTGTTTTCAGCCATGATAAACATTGATGGTAAAAATGGTTTTGGCTGAAGCCGGGTCGCTTCGTGATTATCTGTTTCCATGGATCCCTTCTCCGGAGACTTTCACAAAGGAATAATATTTTATACACATTTTGGATGATGACAACTATAAACTATACAAATAGGTTTACAGGTAGGGGGCTTAAATCATGGAAACACTTTCACATAAATTCGCAACCCAGTTGCTTCTTTTAAAATCTGTTTCTGAGGAGCAACTGAGGAGGCATTGACAGAATCGTAGATGACCTGCAGCAAGCATCGGCAAGGCGCAAACAAAATTTACATCAGAAATTTTACGACTTAAATGATGTTTCCTGACAACTTTTATACTGTTGGTTTTTGCTTTATTTTTATGTTTTTGTGTAAAAAAAATCTCGTTGCCATTTAACTCATTTTAACTCTACTCAAAATTGAGTTTTGGAAACTGAGAATTGAAGATTTTCTTGAGTTAACTTAATCCAAACAGCTTCCCCAGGGTGGATAGAAGGGGGAGACAATGTGCAGATAGGTACTGTCCTCCGCTTACTGTCCTCTTAGGATGTGACTGCTCTGCAGGAAAGATGAATGTCTGTGATGCGAATTTATATGTGTTTAATGTTTATTTATGTGTAATGCAGTATGTATGTATATATACATGTATGTGTGGATTGTGTATGAATATGAGTAACCTGTGTCTCTGGTCAGCATGGTGCCTTGATTCAGGTTTCTAAAGCAGACCTCTCAGTTCCAACTGAAGTTCTTTGACATTCTTTAATAGGTGCCCCTTTAATGTCTCCAGTGCAATTGGATTTTGTTTCTCTAGCCCTCTCCATTCCTGAGCAATCAGCACAGTTGAGCAATTTTGGTGCTTGGTTTGCTAACTAGACTGTCTAGTGTCAAAAGGGTGGTGTCACACAGGAACATGCAATTGGGTGTAACTTACAGCTCCAATCAGAGGCAGTGTTAGAACTCAGTGACATGCCCCCATGCCTGATACTGCCTGAGCCATTTGACATTAGAGAGTCTAATTAACACATCAGGCACCAAAACTAACTGCACTTATTGCTCTGGGATGATAGGAGTAGAGAAAAAAGTTCCAACTGCGCAGGAATCAGAGGAACAGCAACTATTATAGGGTGAAAAGTACTCAAGTTTGTGGGGGTAGTGAAATATTCTCTTTAAACAGTAGTGGAGAGGCAATGGTTGCCATTTGGTTATGGCACACTTACTCAAATTCACAGGTAGGAATTTAATGCAAAATTGAAGACAGAATCTGCCTCAAATTCTGCCTGTGTTCTGCCTTCCATTCATTTCAACAGGAAGCAGTAGCTGATTTTTTCAGCTAGTGGAATAAATAATCATATTGCTCATTCTTTAGGCGGATTCTGCACAAGAGGTATCCCTGTGCTGCCTGAAGACTCTCCTTCGACGCCTCCATCTTCTACAGCCACACCTCTCCGCCGTGACCTTTGTGTAGTCTTCTTCTGACGAGCCTGTGTTTAAAATCTAAATTCCACTCATGTGCAGTTGGCTCTGCCATCGGGCTTCGGGCAGAGCCAACTGTGTATGTCTGTTCAGCCATTTTATTGTGGCCGCTTCTAATGATAGAAACTCCTTAACGGATTATTTAATGAATGACTGGGGAACAAGACGCCCATTTACTGTTCTGCTATTGGAACTCCAGACCTCGGCTGTATTATTCCTTGGGCTATAACGATATATTAAAATATCAGATTTCAATAAATGAGATTTTCTCATGTGCCAAAATTGTTGATAGGTTCCATTTTTTGTTGTTGAAATTTTGCAAAAAAAATGTAAGTAATTATTTTTTTTCTGATATCATTTTTTGCCAAAATATTGTAAAAATTCTATGATGTGAATATTAGAGATGAGCGAACAGTAAAATGTTCAATATTCGATATTCGTTTCGAGTAGCCCCTCAATATTCGACTACTTGAATCGAATATCAAACCCTATTATAGTCTATGGGGGGAAAATGCTCGTTTCAGGGGTAGGCAACATTCGATCAAATTATACTTACCAAGTCCACGAGTGAGGGTTGGGCTGGATTCTCCGAGAAGTCTTCTCCATGCAGCGTCCCCGCGGCGTCTTCCGGCTCTGAATTCACTCTGCCAGGCATCGGGCCTGGGCAGAGCCGACTGCGCATGCCCGCACTATAAGAAAATGGCCACTTACAGTCAAAGCGGCCATTTTCTTGTAGCGCGGGCATGCGCAGTCAGCTCTGCCCAGGCCCGATGCCTGGCAGAGTGAATTCAGAGCCAGAAGATGCCACGGGGACGCTGCACGGAGAAGACTTCTAAAGGTAGGAGAAGAACCAGCGTTGATTGGCCGACTGTATAGCATTCGGCCAATCAACGCTGGTTCTGCATCAAATTTTTCCATTCGAATAGCGAGTAGCATTCGATCGAGTACGAGTATTTCGAATACCATAGTATTCGATCGAATACCTACTCCATCGAATACTACTCGCTCATCTCTAGTGAATATCTTTTCCTTTTTTATTTTTCCATTGCCATATATATCTATTATGTTACACTGTGTCTTTACAAACATAGAGCCAAAATCTTTTGGCAAGTTTTTGCAGTTCTCTATTCCCATCGTGGCCAGCAGGTGTCAGTATTATACTTTTGGACCCATTAAGTTTCCGCATCTTATACCCTGATGTAAAATATCCGTCTCGCCTAAAAACAAAACCCATAAGCACTTCCTTCTGGCTATTGTAAGTTTATCAAGTAAAGGTCAATTAAATCCATTAAATCAATATTGATTTATCCCTTGGATAGACGCTGGCGGAATCTTATATTTAGCTGTACTACAGTCATCTTACAGCTCATTGTTTCTTCTGCTGCATCAATTTATTCTCTCTTTTAATAAATGACTCTATTCATATTGATTTTGTATACAGTATGATAATGGTTTTGACAATAAATAGGATTATTATTTTTTTTCTTCTCCTTCCAGATAAGAAGCCTATTAACATGTGATGCAAGAACTGAATAGACTTGATGAGTGGCAGTCGGGGGTTTTCGTTATGGTGAGAATACAGAAGGCCGCACGGTGTTTTGTGTAGATGTAATTGTTTGTTTTCTCCAAATTTGCATATTATTTTCGCTTTTAGAAAGTGGCATCTGGGAGGCTGTTGTTCACATTGTATGGCTGTGTAAGGTCGGCAGCTCAAGAAATGCAAAAGAAATGAAAATCCCGGATAATTTCTTCATTCAAGCCAATAGTTTTAGCAGAAAATGCTTTATTTCTCAGTATTTGACGATTGTAAATGTTAGGATTAGGAAAAAGTAATCCTCTATTAAAAATAATAGGTAGAAAATAAAAAAAAAAGTTGTTCAGTTACCTATATGGAGGCTGCTGGTGATCAGGGATAGGAATGGGACGTGAGGGGGTGCAGTGAGTGGGGGTAAGGGACTATAAATGATACGTTTTCTGTTACCAAATAGGTTTTTCATGCTAAAAACCTATTCCCAGGATAGGTCATCAGTATCTGATCTGTCGGGGTCCGACACCTGGACCCTGTACAGATGAGCTGTTCAGGCAGTGGATGTGCAGGCTCCTGATCCACGGCTATAGTGGTTGTACTGGGCAATTGCAGTGCCGCTCCTATTACTTAAATAGGAGCAACTTTCACAATCTTCTCATCCGTTGAACGGCTGATCTGTGCGGGATCTGGGTGTCAGAACTCTACAGATCAGACTGATGACCTATCCTATGAAAAATCCTATTGATAAAAAAACCTCTTTGACCAGTTCCAAACTGCTGATAGAGAATATACGGTATGTCTGGGTGATCCACTCTTAACTCTGCAAGGATGTACCCTTCTGACCCGGACGTCACCTGAGCAGTAGAGGCCCGGGAACTGTAAGAGCTACCGGAACCAAGAGGACTCAGATCAGCTCTGTAGTTCAGGTTAAGAGGCTGGATTCCTCCTGTAACTGAGACTACATCTATCAGCCCCAGTTACAGGGAAAATGAGCCCCCCCCCAAAAAATGTACTGTTAAGATACCCCCCAAAAGTCTGTTATGACCTTATGGGGGGCACAATGTAAATATACAATGTATATAATGTAATATATACAAAACAATAAAATAAAATAGGCACAAAAAATAAAAGTAAAATAATAAAGATAAAATCGCACCCACATCACAGGTTCTAGCCCCGTGACAGCAACACAACACTACAAAAAATTACCATAATTGAGAGGGAAAGCCATTTCAAAAAGGTTTTTTAGTAACACTTTTATTCATAAAAAAAAGTGAAAAATGTGAAAAAGAGACATGCAAAAATAAAAAAGACCTAAAGCCCTAGGTGTCACTGAAACCCCCCCAAAAATTAATAACCTGAAAAAAAAAAAATGTTATAGCCCTCAAAAGCAAATGTATAAAAAAAAAACTGGAAATGTGTCTGGTCTTGAACCAGGGCAATTGGCCTGGTACAGATGTGGTTAAAGGCCACTTGGCTGGGCGGTAAGGGACGGGGCTGACAGCACCCAGCTACAGACAGTACTGTTAGAAGGGCGTTCCTGACAGTCTAACTGGGAACGCCACTCCTGATGGGGAAGAGAGATCAGTAAGGGCACTGATATCTCCAGCCCACATAACGAGAAAGCCGACAGTGCTTTCTAGTTGTATATAAGGCCGCATGTGCCCAAGGACATGAAAGGTCCTCTTTAATAGGCGGAGGCCCAGAGTGGGCCTTCCCCCACGTCTTCTAGACATCCTCCCGGTGTCCGCTGCTCCTTCTCGGTCCTGTTCCGTAATGTCAGCTGGATGGCTCTTTAACACGAGCGCCATGATGTCAGTGCACTCCATGTGTTAGTCATAACAAGGTCATGCATGGAAAATTACAACTAACCAGGGGATTAACCACAAAGGGACCATCAAACAGCTAACTTAGAAACACCCCAAGAAATATCAGTAACAATAGTATGGTAAAATACATCAATCTTTTATTGTACAAAAATTTTCATATAAGGATAAAAGACTAGCAGCTGGGCAGATGAAAAAATACCAAAGTACACAAGACAAAGGGTGCTCAGGCCCATAAATAGCCAATTATCATAATCCATACATCAGTGAAAAATAGATGATAGTAAATACAATGCTGCAAAGATCACTGGATTTGATATAAAATAAAAATTGGCGCCATCTTCCACACCACACTGCAAGCAATCATAATATAATAGCACACAGAATACACATACCTAAAGTGTCTGGGGTAATTTACAATGGTGCACCACAAATGCATCAAAGTTGATAGAAAAGTTACAACAAATGCTACTAACCACAGCACTAGGATGTTAATTAAAAAAATGGCGCGGGTGCATGCGCAGTAGCAGTAGTAGCAGCATGCTACTGCGCACGTACCCGCACCATTTTTTATCAATGGCAGCTCGCGAGTGCCGGAGGAAGACGGGACCCGAAGACATCGCTGGAAGAGGAGGCATGGCTGAAGAGGACATCAGACCCTGAATGCCCGCCCACCGTGCACGATAGATAAGTACAACATATTCTTTTTTAGGGTTTTATTTTAAAACGGGGTGTGGGGGGGTAGTTTAATATAACTTTAGCAGTGCCTGAATAGCCTTTTTAAAGGCTATTCACACATATGTGGGGCTCTATCAGCATAATTTTGCTGATAGATCCCCTTTAATGAGACACCCAATATAAAGGTCAGTGTACTCCATGTGACCACTGAGGCCTACTTACAGGCCTCATCGTTGACCACAGGGTGTATGGCATCATGTAGGAGGCTGCAAGAGGACCCAGAGGAAGACATTGGAAGGAGTGTCTTACTACCATTATAGGACCACAGACATACATTTTGGGATTTGGGATGTTGGGCTTTAATATCCATGTATTGCAGAACTTAGGTTGATTACATTGTTAATAATTCTTAATTCTTCATTATCGCTACAACCATCATAGTCTGAAGTGTTGTCCACAGGAGATACTTGTGTCATTGTCAGTGACAATCTGATTTTCTTGTCTCATGCCATTACACCGCCTGACCTTAACTGTATTGGAAGACAATTTAGTCTAAAACCGATCTTAGATGTATAAGGCCTTATTCACATGAGCAGGAAAAATGTCAGTTTTCCAAACAATGAAAGTTTACGAGGGTATTCGTATTTTTTTGGAGGAGCATGTGAACAACTTGTCAAAAAATAGGATAGGCTCAAAAGGATGGCCCATGGTTTTATAAAAATGCCATTTTTACAAGGGTTGTGTGAATATAGCCTTAGACAAATATTAGATATTACAAATTGATGTGATGAACCAAAATCTAGCACAACTTCCACAGACGTCCCTTTCCATGAAAATGAAATGGGTGATGCAAAAGTGAAAAAGTTGCATATTTTTGTGTATAAAAACCCAATTTGCGCAAAAATTTTCTACTTCTTTATGATATGTTTGCCAGTAAACCAGCTGACAAAGGATAATAAATCTCCCCCATTGTACGGGCCTAGAATATGAATAAGTGAGCTTCTAATATCACCTTATTATAGTCATTCTGATCATATGTACAGATTAGTGACGCATATAAATAACCTTGAGCAATGATATTTTATTAATGAAGTTATTCTGATAACCTGATACATAATCAGGAGTCTTTCTCCGGTTATCTGCATAATGTATGGTCTCCTATTGTCAGACACTCATGTATATAGACGTATTTCACATCCTATTGAAAAACCACCTAATGGACCTTTTGTGTGCAACGAGCTTAAAGCTGGCCGTAAAATAGATGCGACTTTTTAATTGTTGTGTCCTTTAAGCTGCGTTCATTGTGCAAGATGAGATGACCCTACTAGAGATGAGCGAGTACTGTTCGGATAAGCCGATCCGAACAGCACGCTCCATTGAAATGAATGGACGTAGCCGGCACGCGGGGGGTTAAGCGGCCGGCCGCCGTCAAAGCGGAAGTACCAGGTGCATCCATTCATTTCTATGGAGCGTTCTGTTCGGATCGGCTGATCCGAACAGTACTCGCTCATCTCTAGACCCTACATCACACATGGAACATTTGTAAGATGGGGGAAACCTGATAGTGACTGTTAGTATCCCCCCCTCTATACAAAGCACATCAGTCAGCAATAAACTTCAAAAGACTCCCTGTGGGGTTTGATACAAGGTGCAGATGTGCAGGTTTTAATAAAGAAGTTCCAACCTTCGAGAATGCTGGAAAATGTGAAAGGTGACACAAGAATGGGGCATCAGGAGAGGAGCTCGAGATGGTGATGGAAACTGCACCCAAGACACAAACTATGAGACAGCTCAACATTGTAGTGGGTCCACAGCACTGCCAAATGCTGCCGTGAGATATAGATCCTTGTAGTCACAAGCCAAGACCTCTTGATTTACAGAATCAGCACCAATGTAACAAAGCAGCCCTGCAGCAAGGCTCCCCTTCATCTTGTAATGTATCAGTAATATGTAAGTCAATGAGTCAATGGGACAAGATGTCATTTTGAAGAACTTGCCAGAAGAACTGTACTTTACCGCATATGCCATATTTTGGTTTTGGCCAAGTCACATTTGGAAGCGGCGGTCAATCTATCATTATTTATTACTTTTATAGCACCAACATATTCCACACTGTCCCAATCTACATTCCTTATCAGAATAATATAACATGAAATGTTGGTTTTAAAAATAGGCCATTTTTTGTTTACACATCCCCTTTAAGGGTAGAGCCAAGTGGTCTTTGTTCTTATAGAATCAGATGCATTTTTGGGGTTTCATCATGGGTGACTTTAATACCCATGGTGAGCGGCTCATTGTATAAGGCTCTCAGCTGTATCTAATAGACATGGTTACATGCGAGTTGAAAATGCTTTGATACGGCGCATGTTAAAGAGTTAATTGAAATGAGATAACACCTATAAGGCTAAGGCCCCATGGGACGTCCCACAGCAAAAAAGCGCGACGCATCGCAGCGATTTAAACAAAAAGTTTGCGGCGTTTTCCTCTGCGAACTTTCTGTTAGAATTATACGTATGGGGAAACCGCCGTCGTTTCTGTAGATATAATTCGCATGCTGTGATTTCCAAAATCGCGCCGGTTTTGGCAATGGCGGCGTGTCCAGACGGCGGTTTTTACCGCACAGTGGGAATGGGATTCGCTAAAATCCCATCCACTTTGCCCTTACTGTAAATGCTGCGATTTTTCCTGTGGGCAGATTGTTTCCTTCCCGTACAGTAATTGTGTCAGTATGGAAGACTCTATTGTCGCTCTGTTGTATAGAATAAGCCCATTCTTCTACTTATGTTAGTTCTTCTACAGACGCCGGACATTACACATATTCGCAGTTATTGGTTTCTCTGAAGGATTAGTATTCTGGATGTTCGGCGCCTGTCACTTCACTTTATCAAGCTCATCCTTATGTAACTTACCTTGAACTGTGATACATAATAACCATTTTCATGAATCTTGGCTGCACTATAATTCTGTATTGCTCTTATCTTCTCAATGACTCAGATTTCATTATTACTTTTCATCCAGAATATATTCTCTTCCATGCAGCTGCTATATTTAAATGAGATTGTGGCGGCTGTGACAAAAAACCATTATATTTACCTTTCTATGTTTTTGCATAAAAGTAAAAGTTTTTTATATTGTGACTAAACTCTTGATGACTGTCCGATGTGGGTGGAATATGCTGCTTTTCCACTTCATAAGTGGTCGCATGGGACTAAGAGGTCTTAGGGACTTCATCACTGGTGGTCTATCTTTAGGATAGGTCCTTCATTTTTGATAGGAGGGGTCACTTTCTGTTCAGCAATAAAGGGGCTTCAGCAACTTGTTTGATCACGATATCCTCCTTGTAGTTCATACAGACAGGCGTAGTCCCTAATTGTTGGGTTCACTAAAGATCGGTTTACAACCGACTTAAAGGGATTCTACCATTAAAACCTTTTTTATGTGGATAAGATGTTGGAACAGCCTTTAGAAAGGCTATTCGTCTCTTACCTTTAGACGTGGTCTCCGCTGCGCCGTTCCTTAGAAATACCGTTATTTACCGGTATGCAAATGAGTTCTCTCGCAGCGATGGGGGCGGATCCCAGCGCTCAAACAGCGATGGGGGCATCCCCACCACTGCCGGAGAAGTGTCTCCAGCGCCGCCTCCTTCTTTGTCCGCAGCGTCATCTTCAATGTCTTCTTCCGGCTTAGGCTCGTAACTTCTAGGCCTCGGGCCTTGAGCAGAGCAGACTGCGCAGGCGCACAGGCCAAGGGAAAATGGCCACTAACAATACTGTGAGTTCTCTCACAGCACTGAGGGCGGGCACCAGCGCTCAAACAGCACCCGGGGCGTCCCCAATGCTGCAAGAGAAATCTCCAGTGCTGCCTCCATCTTCTTCAGGAACGGCTCTTCTTCGCGTCTTCTTCCAGGGGTTGGCTTCAAACTTCTAGGCCTCGGGCCTAGAACAAACCTGACTGTGCATGCCCACCAGCCACAAGACAATGGCTGCTTACACAGTATTGTAAGTGGCCATTTTCATGTGGCCGGCAGGCATGCGCAGTACTATTACGGCAGATGTTAGGAAGGGGTTAAAATCAAGTTTTTTTCAAGTAATCAAGTAATTTTTTTGTCCCTCCTCCACTACTATTTACAGACTAATTGGTAAGACGATTTTAACTTCATTTGAGACCGGACCATCGTTTTTGAAAAGTTTTTTGACAGAATGGTGAAGTTGACATGCACATAGGACTTACCGTACAATGTATGCGAGATCAGGATTAGTTTTGACCATCCAGTGGTGTCTATGGAGCCATAGAAGAGACGTGAGGGTGCATTCACACGGAGGAAAATGGTGAGGAATTTGGCATGAAATTTCAGCGCTGAAAAAAAAGTCTCCCATTGACTTCAGTGGGTTCCTTTTTCTAGAACCCCTTGTGAGACCATATGCTGGTGTGGTTGGCCCTGGGTTCCTCCTAATGCAGGACAATGCCAGACCTCATGTGGCTGAAGTGTGTCAGCAGTTCCTGCAAGATGAAGGCATTGAAGCTATGGACTGGCCCGCCCATTCTCCAGACCTGAATCCGATTAAGCACATTTGGGACATCATGTCTCGCTCCATCCACCAACGTCACATTGCACCACAGACTGTCTAGGACAGGGGTAGGCAACCTTTTTTGTTCGGCGTGCCGATTTAAATTAAAAAATCAAAGATGAGGTCCTCGGAGTGCCGGGCAATAATTGTAAAGCCGACGACACCTACACTAAAGTCATATAGCACAGGGGTGCTGTCATACTGTGATCCAAGCCATATGCGCTTACCACTATTTGCCTGGATACGCATGTTCTTTTCCATTAGAAGCAATGTAAGTACATGTGTAACCCGCAATTAGTGGTAATGTATGTGACTGGGAGCAGAGCGAGGTCATACCTGTAAAGAGCTGACACACAATGTACCTGTATGCTTCATCCAGTCCTCGGCTGTTAGTAACTTCAGTATTCTGTAAGGGAGCGTTCACACTACTGTCGGTGTCCGACAGCTAGTGTCCGCTGCTAATGTCCTCACAAGATTTTGAACAGACATTAGCAGCGGACACTAGCTGTTGGACACCGACGGTAGTGTGAACGCTCCCTAAGTGAAACGCAGATTAATTTGTCACTTTTAGTTCCTGGCGGTGCAGTAACAGCAAAACCCCAGCCAGAAATTAATCGGTGTCACATTTTCAACAAAGTGGCCGCACTGGTGCCCAGGAACTGGATTTGGCTATAATTGCATCTAGTTACAGTGTCACCACCCAATAGAATCACACTAAGGCTGAGGCCCCACATTACAAAAATGCAGCTTTTATTATTGCAGATTTAGCTGCGTTTTTTTTTCCGTCAAAGCCAAGAATGGCTAGAAAAGGAACGGGAAATATATAGGAAGCTTCTTATATGTCTCCCTCCTGCTCAATCTACTCCTGGCTTCGGCTAAAAAAACCCAGCAAAATCTGCAACGAAAAAAAGCTGTTTCTGCAACGTGGGGCTTTAGCCTAAGGCTGAGGCCCCCACGTTGTTGGAACACAGCTTTTTTTGTTACATATTTTGCTGTGTTTTTCTGAGCCTAAGCCAGGAGTGGATTGAGCAGAAGGGAGACGTATAAGAGCTTCCTATATACTTCCCATTCCTTCTGTAGCCATTTTTAGCTTTGGTTGAAATAAACCGCATCAAAATCTGCAACAAAAACGCTGCGTTTCTGCAACGTGGGGCCTCAGCCTTACGCCTCCTGCATACAAGTGGCACGCATGTGGTTTTCACTGACCTAGATGTTAGAAATAGGGGATGTATAGGACACATATAGGACCTGCTCCATAGTTTTCAGTTCTTCTATTTGGCCCAGATACACAGCCACAAAAAGAATGGCTGTATATATGGGTCAATTGAAATATATAGGTCTGTACTTTTATCCACAGTTGTAGAGTCTGGTCATGTGCATTGCAGGTTACAACTCAATGTGCCTCATATTAATAGCAGTTAACTCCATCATGTCCCTCACATTAACCCCCTGTGTGCTTTACATAAGGGACACTGATATGTGAGACATATGGAGGTAATAAGTGAATATCTTCATTATATAGGTCCTTTATTAGTACCTCCATATGTCTCACACATCAGTAATAGAGATGAGCGAACAGTGTTCTATCGAACACATGTTCGATCGGATATCAGGGTGTTCGCCATGTTCGAATCGAATCGAACACCACGTGGTAAAGTGCGCCAAAATTCGATTCCCCTCCCACCTTCCCTGGCGCCTTTTTTGCACCAATAACAGCGCAGGGGAGGTGGGACAGGAACTACGACACCGGGGGCATTGAAAAAAATTGGAAAAAGTCATTGGCTGCCGAAATCAGGTGACCTCCATTTTAGACGAATAGTGGATTTCAAATCCGGGTCATATGAGAATGTGAACTTTGTGACTATGAGACAGGGATAGCTGTACAGGCAGGGATAGCTAGGGATAACCTTTATTTAGGGGGGAATGTTATTAAAAATAACTTTTTGGGGCTCTATCGGGTGTGTAATTGTGATTTTTGTGAGATAAACTTTTTCCCATAGGGATGCATTGGCCACCGCTGATTGGCCGAATTCCGTACTCTGGCCAATCAGTGCTGGCCAATGCATTCTATTAGCTTGATGAAGCAGAGTGTGCACAAGGGTTCAAGCGCACCCTCGGCTCTGATGTAGCAGAGCCGAGGCTGCACAAGGGTTCAAGCGCACCCTCGGCTCTGATGTAGGAGAGCCGAGGGTGCACTTGAACCCTTGTGCACCCTCAGCTCTGCTACATCAGAGCCGAGGGTGCGCTTGAACCCTTGTGCACACTCTGCTTCATCAAGCTAATAGAATGCATTGGCCAGCGCTGATTGGCCAGAGTACGGAACTCGACCAATCAGCGCTGGCTCTGCTGGAGGAGGCGGAGTCTAAGATCGCTCCACACCAGTCTCCATTCAGGTCCGACCTTAGACTCCGCCTCCTCCGGCAGAGCCAGCGCTGATTGGCCGAAGGCTGGCCAATGCATTCCTATGCGAATGCAGACTTAGCAGTGCTGAGTCAGTTTTGCTCAACTACACATCTGATGCACACTCGGCACTGCTACATCAGATGTAGCAATCTGATGTAGCAGAGCCGAGGGTGCACTAGAACCCCTGTGCAAACTCAGTTGACGCTAATAGAATGCATTGGCCAGCGCTGATTGGCCAATGCATTCTATTAGCCCGATGAAGTAGAGCTGAATGTGTGTGCTAAGCACACACATTCAGCACTGCTTCATCACGCCAATACAATGCATTAGCCAGTGCTGATTGGCCAGAGTACGGAATTCGGCCAATCAGCGCTGGCTCTGCTGGAGGAGGCGGAGTCTAAGGTCGGACCTGAATGGAGACTGGTGTGGAGCGATCTTAGACTCCGCCTCCTCCAGCAGAGCCAGCGCTGATTGGTCGAGTTCCGTACTCTGGCCAATCAGCGCTGGCCAATGCATTCTATTAGCTTGATGAAGCAGAGTGTGCACAAGGGTTCAAGCGCACCCTCGGCTCTGATGTAGCAGAGCTGAGGGTGCACAAGGGTTCAAGTGCACCCTCGGCTCTCCTACATCAGAGCCGAGGGTGCGCTTGAACCCTTGTGCAGCCTCAGCTCTGCTACATCAGAGCCGAGGGTGCGCTTGAACCCTTGTGCACACTCTGCTTCATCAAGCTAATAGAATGCATTGGCCAGCGCTGATTGGCCAGAGTACGGAATTCGGCCAATCAGCGCTGGCTCTGCTGGAGGAGGCGGAGTCTAAGATCGCTCCACACCAGTCTCCATTCAGGTCCGACCTTAGACTCCGCCTCCTCCAGCAGAGCCAGCGCTGATTGGCCGAATTCCGTACTCTGGCCAATCAGCACTGGCTAATGCATTGTATTGGCGTGATGAAGCAGTGCTGAATGTGTGTGCTTAGCACACACATTCAGCTCTACTTCATCGGGCTAATAGAATGCATTGGCCAATCAGCGCTGGCCAATGCATTCTATTAGCGTGAACTGAGTTTGCACAGGGGTTCTAGTGCACCCTCGGCTCTGCTACATCAGATTGCTACATCTGATGTAGCAGTGCCGAGTGTGCATCAGATGTGTAGTTGAGCAAAACTGACTCAGCACTGCTAAGTCTGCATTCGCATAGGAATGCATTGGCCAGCCTTCGGCCAATCAGCGCTGGCTCTGCCGGAGGAGGCGGAGTCTAAGGTCGGACCTGAATGGAGACTGGTGTGGAGCGATCTTAGACTCCGCCTCCTCCAGCAGAGCCAGCGCTGATTGGCCGAATTCCGTACTCTGGCCAATCAGCACTGGCTAATGCATTGTATTGGCGTGATGAAGCAGTGCTGAATGTGTGTGCTTAGCACACACATTCAGCTCTACTTCATCGGGCTAATAGAATGCATTGGCCAGCGCTGATTGGCCAGAGTACGGAATTCGGCCAATCAGCGCTGGCTCTGCTGGAGGAGGCGGAGTCTAAGATCGCTCCACACCAGTCTCCATTCAGGTCCGACCTTAGACTCCGCCTCCTCCAGCAGAGCCAGCGCTGATTGGCCGAATTCCGTACTCTGGCCAATCAGCACTGGCTAATGCATTGTATTGGCGTGATGAAGCAGTGCTGAATGTGTGTGCTTAGCACACACATTCAGCTCTACTTCATCGGGCTAATAGAATGCATTGGCCAGCGCTGATTGGCCGAATTCCGTACTCTGGCCAATCAGCACTGGCTAATGCATTGTATTGGCGTGATGAAGCAGTGCTGAATGAGTGTGCTTAGCACACACATTCAGCTCTACTTCATCGGGCTAATAGAATGCATTGGCCAATCAGCGCTGGCCAATGCATTCTATTAGCGTGAACTGAGTTTGCACAGGGGTTCTAGTGCACCCTCGGCTCTGCTACATCAGATTGCTACATCTGATGTAGCAGTGCCGAGTGTGCATCAGATGTGTAGTTGAGCAAAACTGACTCAGCACTGCTAAGTCTGCATTCGCATAGGAATGCATTGGCCAGCCTTCGGCCAATCAGCGCTGGCTCTGCCGGAGGAGGCGGAGTCTAAGGTCGGACCTGAATGGAGACTGGTGTGGAGCTATCTTAGACTCCGCCTCCTCCAGCAGAGCCAGCGCTGATTGGTCGAGTTCCGTACTCTGGCCAATCAGCACTGGCCAATGCATTTCTATGGGGAAAAGTTAGCTTGCGAAAATCGCAAACTGACAGGGATTTCCATGAAATAAAGTGACTTTTATGCCCCCAGACATGCTTCCCCTGCTGTCCCAGTGTCATTCCAGGGTGTTGGTATCATTTCCTGGGGTGTCATAGTGGACTTGGTGACCCTCCAGACACGAATTTGGGTTTCCCCCTTAACGAGTTTATGTTCCCCATAGACTATAATGGGGTTCGAAACCCATTCGAACACTCGAACAGTGAGCGGCTGTTCGAATCGAATTTCGAACCTCGAACATTTTAGTGTTCGCTCATCTCTAATCAGTAACCCTTATGTGACCAACACAGGGGTTAATGTGAGGGACATGATGGGGTTAACTGCTATTAATGTGATGCACATGGAGTTACTAAAACTAAAGTAATAACCCCAAATGCCTGACATTAATGAGAATAGTTAGTAACACACACGTACCTGGTGTTTTTACTTTCACTTTGCTTCCTCTCCTATTCAGGGCTGCAGACAGCAGGAGCTCCTCCTCACGTGTAACAGCAGGTGCAGGGAGCCCTTATCCTGTGCAGTGAGAGGCTCACCTCTGATTGGTGGGCAGGGAGAGAAGGGGGCGTGTCCTACACCGCAGCTCTAGCAGAGCACTGAAAGGACGTTCTCTCTCAATTTAGTGTATGAAAGTTGCGGGCTGGCTGCTGTGCCAGCAAAATATGCCTCGCGTGCCACTCTTGGCACGCGTGCCAGGGGTTGCCGACCCCTGGTCTAGGAGTTGGCAGATACTTTAGTCCAGGTCTGGGAGGAGATCCCTCAAGACACCATCCACAACCTCATCAGGAGCATGCCCAGGTGTTGTAGAGAGGTCTTACAGGCACGTGGAGGCCACACACACTACTGAGCCTCATTTTGACATGTTTTAAGGACATTACATCAATGTTGGATCAGCCTGTAGTGTGTTTTTCCATTTTAATTTTGGGTGTGACTCCAAATCCAGGCCTGCATTGGTTAATAAATTTGATTTCCATTGATGATTTTTGTGTGATTTTGTTGTCATCACATTCAACTTTGTACAGAACAAAGTATTCAATGAGAATATTTCATTCATTCAGATCTAGGAGGTGTTATTTCAGTGTTCCCTTTATTTTTTTGAGCTGTGTACATACATACAGATTCTTGAGATAGAGAAATTACCGTATATACTCGAGTATAAGCCGACCTGAATATAAGCCGAGGCCCCTAATTTTACCACAAAAAACTAGGAAAACTTATTGACTCGAGTATAAGCCCAGGGGGGAAATGCAGCAGCTACTGGAAAATTTCTAAAATTAAAATGGTTGGAGTTTTTGGGTGCTGGGAAAGGGGAAGCGGAGGAGGTGTTTTGGTCGTCTGTCTGCCCCTTCCCTGAGCTTGAGGACTGAGTTTCCCCCCCCCCACTTGGAATTCAGTCTGGCTGAATATAGGGGATCTGCGGTGCTCCTATTAACCCCTTCCCGACGGAACAGGAACACTGCAGATCCCCTATATTCAGTAGACCGGGCACTGTCAGCCACAGGGATACCTAATGTGTATAATGTGTTTCACAGTAATTTTCAACTTTTATATGTATTCTAGGGAAAGGAGGGATTTACAACTTTTTTTTAAAGCTTTTTTTCCCCACTATTTTATGGGAGATTCTATACATTGATATTGTGGCTGATAGACCCCCCCACCCTCCTAAAAAAAAAATAAAAAAAAAATTTTTTTGCTGACTCGAGTATAAGCCGAGGGGGGCTTTTTCAGCACAAAAACTGTGCTGAAAAATTCGGCTTATACTCGAGTATATACGGTAGATTTCGAGCTCCCATTGGGGACAGAGACTAATGTATACAACACTGCAGTACATTATTGCAGATCTGTCCTTGATCCAGAGATTTACTCTGAATGCTATATCTGGAGTCTTCTTTCCTTTAGATCAACCCTGCAAGATAATAGGTAGATCTTGACAGACTTAAAGGGGTATTCCCAGCTCGCATACTCAACAGTCTTTACTGCTGTAAAATCTTCTTTCTTCCTGGTTTCTTGCATCATTTGGTGGGCGGGGTTTCACATGCAACCTGCCGTTTAGCTCCGCCCCCAAATTCGTGTGTAGCTCCGCCCACCCATATTGGACTATGAAGTACAGGCAGCAGCAACTCCATTCTGTGTTACATACAGACACTGCCTGTCTCTGCCATAATGAACACAATTGAATTAGCTAGCCTGATAACTGGGAGAACAGAAGAAATGAAAGCAGCTCCTCTCCTCTATCTGAGTGCAGGAAGCTAGGTCACATGGTGTAGACACAGGAATAGCTAGATACACAGGCTCGCTCCCCTGCACTTAGCCCCTCCTCCCTCCCCCCTGAGAGCAGCAGATACATCACTTGACTCATGAGCAGCTAAGTCAGGGCTGTGGCCACAAAAAATTGAATAAAGTAAGATAGTGGACAAACAAAGCAGTTTTGCTGAAGCAGTGTATTTAGGAAAAGTCTTACATCCACATTAACAAGCAGTATAGATAGGATCCTTGTGATGGGACAACCCCTTTAACTTCTTGGAATGGATCTCTTTCTATGAGACGTCTTGCACTATATCAATGATGGGAAATAAATGAACAGCCTTATTTCCATATCTTAAGAATAATTCTGTTCCTCTGTAATTTCCCTTTAAGCCGCACATTTATTGTAAGAAATTCGGTCTAGATCCCGGTAAAGTTATACCGCCAACTTGATTACCAGCAGATTGTCTGTCTTCATAACAATAAATTAGCACTTCCATCTATTGGGGGAATATGCAGCATGTGTCGTCTATTTCCACTTTTTATTTTATAACTACACAATATTTTATTGTAGTTGTCATTGTGCTCCTAAATAATTCTAGTTAAAACCACTTGCTTATTCTTTACTTTTGCATTTAATTTCAGAGGACTTGCAGTACAAATCAATCTGAAGCAAGTAATAATTCTCGTGTATTCTGCTCAAGACTAGAATATTAACAAGGCTGGCACTTTTCGAATTCCTTCTTTAATTTGCATTTATTGCACACAGCGGATAGCCGAACACTTTCCTCGCTTCATGCAGTGCTGCCTATCAGGTAACATTGTCTGTATGGTCAACCTTCCTAGAGTGAAGATAAAATAAATGCTGCTTTATATCCTGTAACTGATTAAATCTGAATTGTATGGGAAAATTTTACATTAGCTTTATGCCAATTCTTTTTATTTTCTTCCTTTTATGACCAGCGTTAGATCGTCAGTCATAGGTGTCGTGTGAATAAATTAAAGAAAATTAATGGAATAAAAGTTTCTATAGATATAAAAAGTGTGAAAAAGTGTCCCCATGTCCCTCTGCGGGACAGAAGGTGGTCACCCTGATCTACACGAGCTGTGGATATTCAGAGGTCTTAGGTGCTAGGAAGATGCTGGAAGTTCTTCCCAAAAAAGTTGAGTGCTTGTAGCTGCAAGTGATGTGATGACCATAAGCCAATATCTAACCAATCACATCTATCCAACCACAAATTCTCAGATGGATGCAAGTCTTGACTCTTGGGCCATTGTTTAGATGGTAAATATTTTTGAGGCAGCCATAGGGCAACCAGGGGCATAACTATCGACATCGGGGTCCCGGCAGTAGCTACTACCGATGTGGATTTTATTTTTAATGGCCTGTTACCTAACGAGCCCTATTTGCTTACCGATCCCCACTCCTGCTCACGGTTGCCGGTGCTTCCCCTTCTGTGGAGGCGGCTGTGTAAGTAAGGTCCCGGGCCTGCGAACCCCACAAACACTATCATTATACTTGGGGGGGGGGGGGGGGTATTTTCAGACCTCCACGTATAATGACAAGAGGCTCAGAGGAGGTGAAGGAACATAAAAATCACTGTTATTAACCTCTCCTGGCTCTGGAAAGCTTCAGGCCTACATGTGTGGGCCGTTGCACGCCCTGGCTCAAGTTGCATCCCATATATCATTAAAGTTGGCCGACATCCTCAAGAAGTGGCAAGTAATAGTGTTTTTTATGTTGTACCCTCCCCTGGGTCTCCATTTATTATACTCTGGGGGGGACATGTCAAAAGTTTACCATGGGACCCTGCCATTCCTCGTTACGCCACTGGCAAAATTGGTTTCAAATTGTTCCTCCTGACCCCTTCCATACTCATTCTCACTCACTTGGTCCCAGCCTCTAGTGATGGCTTATTTTCTTTTAGAACAAAACATTGGGAATGTTTAAATTCAACATGACCGATTCTTTTTTTCTTCTTTGAAATTTGATGGTGGGGTAGTTATTAAACGCAAGCACTTTTACTGCTTTTACAAGACCATTTGATCACCTTCTGGTAAAGAAGCTTTTGCAGAGAATGGGCGTAACCAGGATTTATATTAGGGATAATTGGGGAATATTTTAAGACTGGCATTTCCTATCAATATACTGTTCCATATTATGGACCTCATTGTCTCATTCCATGAGACTCATTTGTAACATTGAAAGCTTTCATGTGCTTTGAGATCTCATTTCTTCGAGGATACTGATACAATTTTAAGCTGATCAGTCTTATGATGTTGTAAAACCTCGATACTCTGTGTTTATACTGTGATTTAATAGTTAAGACATTGTATGATCACAGATGATGGCTCAGTTGCTAGTATGGTTGTCTTGCATCGCTGGGATCTTTGGTTTTGTGGTAAAATTAGGGGCCTCAGCTTATATTCGGGTCGGCTTATACTCGAGAATATACGGTAACTAAATTTCAAATAAATTTAGATTTTCTGGTAACATTTGTTTCATTAATAAATATTGTAATTTACTTCATTAATATGTTTTTACTCTTTTCTATGAAAACCTGCCCTGAAATCCTTTTTGTTTCCCTATTTATTGTTTGGTGGACCATTTGTGGAGAGGGGCAGGTCAGTTCAAAAAGTTACATCTTGGGCGCGTTAGCCTTTAGAACAGTGATATTTAACTTTCATATGAGACCTACATGACATTCTACGTGCATTATTTCCAAACATACAGAATTACCAGTTGAAAGCACAGTCAGGAACAGATGCAGTGATCCTGGTGTCATATGAAAGCTGAGAATATCATCTTTCATATAACACCAGAATCATTGTTTTACACTACACATAACTGCTATAATATAACAGTCTGAGTTCCGTGGTTTAACTAGGAATGGCTAGGCCCAAGGTGAACAATTGACACGAGGCCCCCCCTGCACAAACCGCATTCCTGCACACACTATTATGTGCCATAGTGACCCGTGCACACACTATTATGCCCATAGTGGCCCTTGCACACACTATTACATGCCATAGTGACCCATGCACACACTATTATGCCCATAGTGGCCCCCTGCACACACTATTATGTACTATAGTGGCCCCTGCACACACTATTACGTGCCATAGTGACCCCTGGATACACTATTATGCACCATAGTGGCCCCTGCACACACTATTATGCACCATAGTGGCCCCTGCCCACACTATTATGTACTATAATGGCCCCTGCACACAGTATTGTTCCCCATAGTGGCCCCTGCATACACTATTGCAAGGCTTTTTTTGGAGGCTGATTATGAGGCAGATCCAGCGTCAAAATCCTTGCTAAAAAACTCTGTGTGCACTGATCCTAATGGAAGCAGTAAGTCTACAGAGGAAACTTCTGTAGACTGTCTGTGAAAAGTGTTGTGGGAAAAACCATGATGTGTTGCTGCCGCTGTTTTTCCCGCAGCAATTTTTTTCTGTGGCCTGCTACGTGGGG
Organism: Leptodactylus fuscus; assembly: GCF_031893055.1. Taxonomy (NCBI): domain Eukaryota; kingdom Metazoa; phylum Chordata; class Amphibia; order Anura; family Leptodactylidae; genus Leptodactylus; species Leptodactylus fuscus. The sequence continues at coordinate 42,923,844 of NC_134268.1, read as the reverse complement.
CCATAGTCAAAGATAAGTAAGTTAGAGCCCTTCTGCATTTGCAAATACCCCAACAATGATCAGGAACAGATGATCCTCGGGAACTCGGGAGGTTGGTCTTATACTAATATACAGCAGATTAAAAGGATTGTAGGGGATGAATTAATTTTGTATCCGCATATAGTTGGCATTTGTTGCCAGTGCATTGTGCTGTTTACACGTGGAGTGACAGATGAGCCTTTGCCTGTTTGTTGGGTGATCATTTGGGGCAATTATTGGGAACAGATATTCCTGAAAATGGCAGTTTTCGATAAGAGGTCCCGCAATTGCTTTGTGTAAAGGGGCTATTAAATTGTAAATAGTGAATGAAATCTGTACAGCACTGGGGAATGTTGTCACGATATAGGCAATGGCAAAAAATAAAGTCATGGAAGTGTCTCTGCAAACATCACATCTAGATGACCACTACGCTTTTATGTATACTGTAAATGGTGGACTATATAGTGTCTATATAAAATGTCATATCTCCCCAGGCTGAATCGGTTTAGATCAGGGCAGAGATTACCAGTTTTTGACTTTACTGCCATCACCTTTCATTTAAATATATTATTATTGCCACCTTAAGGAAAGATATGTTGTTTAGCTGCAGACATTACAAGTAATAAAACCCTGTTCTTGTGTATATCACATAACATTGGTAAAAAGAAGTACATAACCAAAATCATTTATTTTTTCAGAGCTGACATGTTTCATAGCAAAATATAAAGAATTTTACAGGTGCTATAAATTTTCGCTGCTCAGCCTTGAAATCTAATTTTTGCTGTTCAAGGTGCAGAGAAATAAAGCGAGTCGCCAAGGGACCGCGTGTCATAGCGGCTTACAATCCGTGGTGTCTTATTATGCTCAAAATACTTCAATTAGTCCAATCAAGTCTTATCTTTTCTAAAAAGTTGCTAATTTTTTGAGACATTATGCTAATTTAGACCCGGTGGCTTGTGATGGCTCCAGAGAGACTGGACAACCTGGCATTAGTTTGTGGAATCCATGTGAATAAGGCAAATTCTGTTCCCATCTGACATTAGGTTATGTTCACATGGGCATGTTTAGTTACGTGTATTTAATAAAAATCCATAGTGGTTTTGATACATTATATAGTTAATACAAACAACAGCAACATAGAACCTGGAGGAGGAAAGGGATTAGAATTGGAAGAAAAGCCAGGGGAGAAGGATCGGGGTGTTGCAGATCAAAGTCATAGCTAGGTTTCTTGACCCGGGGCAAAGGATTGGTATTCTGTCCTAGCCCTGTGCTTGAAAGGGTTGGCCAGTCTTTCTTTACTCTGTATGTAGAGGTATAATGTCATAACAGCGTAGGTCCCAATCAGGGGTGTAACTTGAGGGGGTGCAGTCACACCCAGGCCCAGGAGCCTTAGGGGGCCCATAAGTACTGGCATCAGTATTGAGATTGCAGCTTCCATATGGCCCATAAGCCAAGGAGACCCACAGATTACTCTAACCACACTAAGTTGGATCAAACTCCTGAGCACCCGTAACCATCACTATAAAGAATTCACTGTAGGGATGAGGTAGGGAGCCCCAAACAAAAGATTGCACCGGAGCCCACAAGACTTTATTTACACCACTGGTCTTAATGCCTGGCTTTCAATACAGCCACCACTTGATTTCACCAATCTCCATGACTCACTATGTAGCACAGTGGTCCCAACATGGCCACTGATGGAGACTTACACTCACCGGCCACTTTATTAGGTACACCATGCTAGTAACGGGTTGGACCCCCTTTTGCCTTCAGAACTGCCTCAATTCTTCGTGGCATAGATTCAACAAGGTGCTGGAAGCATTCCTCAGAGATTTTGGTCCATATTGACATGATGGCATCACACAGTTGCCGCAGATTTGTCGGCTGCACATCCATGATGCGAATCTCCCGTTCCACCACATCCCAAAGATGCTCTATTGGATTGAGATCTGGTGACTGTGGAGGCCATTGGAGTACAGTGAACTCATTGTCATGTTCAAGAAACCAGTCTGAGATGATTCCAGCTTTATGACATGGCGCATTATCCTGCTGAAAGTAGCCATCAGATGTTGGGTACATTGTGGTCATAAAGGGATGGACATGGTCAGCAACAATACTCAGGTAGGCTTTGGCGTTGCAACGATGCTCAATTGGTACCAAGGGGCCCAAAGAGTGCCAAGAAAATATTCCCCACACCATGACACCACCACCACCAGCCTGAACCGTTGATACAAGGCAGGATGGATCCATGCTTTCATGTTGTTGACGCCAAATTCTGACCCTACCATCCGAATGTCGCAGCAGAAATCGAGACTCATCAGACCAGGCAACGTTTTTCCAATCTTCAATTGTCCAATTTCGATGAGCTTGTGCAAATTGTAGCCTCAGTTTCCTGTTCTTAGCTGAAAGGAGTGGCACCCGGTGTGGTCTTCTGCTGCTGTAGCCCATCTGCCTCAAAGTTCGACGTACTGTGCGTTCAGAGATGCTCTTCTGGCTACCTTGGTTGTAACGGGTGGCTATTTGAGTCACTGTTGCCTTTCTGTCAGCTCGAACCAGTCTGGCCATTCTCCTCTGACCTCTGGCATCAACAACGCATTTCCGCCCACAGAACTGCCGCTCACTGGATGTTTTTTCTTTTTCGGACCATTCTCTGTAAACCCTAGAGATGGTTGTGTGTGAAAATCCCAGTAGATCAGCAGTTTCTGAAATACTCAGACCAGCCCTTCTGGCACCAACAACCATGCCACGTTCAAAGGCACTCAAATCACCTTTCTTCCCCATACTGATGCTCGGTTTGAACTGCAGGAGATTGTCTTGACCATGTCTACATGCCTAAATGCACTGAGTTGCCGCCATGTGATTGGCTGATTAGAAATTAAGTGTTAACGAGCAGTTGGACAGGTGTACCTAATAAAGTGGCCGGTGAGTGTATGTGACCTGGCACTGGCATAGCACTACAATGAACCAATTTCCCTTATCACTTGCAGTATAGTTCAATGGAAGCAACTGAAGGGCATGTCTGATCACATGACCCTCCATTAATCACTATATTCAGACAGTACCACATGGTCAAAGATGTGGCTGTATTAAAAGCAAGGTATTGGTAGCAATGCACACATAGGATGATATCCGTAAGTCACCTTATAAGCAAACTCCAGAACATTTTGAAAAGTAAAGAGTGTGAACCCTGGTCAAGACAAATTGGTTTCTCAGCACCCCCTTACACTGAGCACCTGGGGAACGTGCTTTGGTAACCTTCCTACCTACAACCCTGTTTAAAGGAATTCTATCATTAGAATCCCTTTTTTAGTACTACCAGGTCGAAAAAGCCTTAAGAAAGGCTATTCTTCCCCTACCTTTAGAATTTTTCTCCATGCCACCATTCCAGTGATATTCCCGGCTTTCTCTGTATGCAAATGAGTCTCCAGACAGCACAGGGGGCGGTCCTCCTGCGCTCAAACAGCATAGGAGGCGTGCCTTGTGCTGCCTGAAGACTCTCCAGCAACGTCCTTCTTCTTCTACATCTGTGCGCATCCTCCTGTGTCTTCTTCCAGCAAGACTGCATTTACTCATGTAGCGGCCACAGAAAAATGGCTGACAAGACATACGCAGTACACTCATGTATTTCTACGGAGTACAGAGCATACTGAGCATGCTCAGTATCTCTGTACTGGCATCACTTGTGCGTTGGATGCTGATACTGAGCAATCTCACTGGAAGAAGACGCAGGAGGACACGCTGTAGAAGAAGAAGGGAGTCGCTAGAGAGTCTCCAGGCATCACAAGGGACACCTTCTATGCTGTTTTAGTGCGGGGGAGCCACCCCTGTGCAGTCTGGAGACTCATTTACATACAGAGAAAACCGGGAATATCACCAGAATGGCGGCACGGAGAAAAATTCTAAAGGTAGGAGAAGAATAGCCTTTCTTAAGGATATTCCGAAGTGGTAGTACTGAAAAAAGGGATTCTAATGATAGTATCCCTTTAAAAACTAAATAATACTCTGCAATACAAATCCGCTACTAGGAATATTAGGATAATGTGGGATATTAAGAAAATGGACACATGAGAAAAGGAAATACTAGTAATATGCAGATTGGTTCGGGATATGTAAAAAATAATTCTGCGAAGATAGGAAAGGAACAAAGAAGAACAAGACAAGTTCTAAGGGGCATGGGAAAATGAATTCATGAGGAATGCCTGAAAGAACTAAAGGCTATGTACTATGATCGATGGAGGTCCAACCTTAGGGACTCACGCGGGTCTGAAAATGACAGGACCTCTTCACATTGTCTCCCCGTACAGCAGAACTTCCACCCAGCCAGATAGAAACTGGTATAAGGAGCAGTCCAGCAAAAATACAATTTTCCATCCCTTCATCTTTCATATTATATTGCACTCCCCATCCTGTCTGTTTCAGATCAGATATCATCTTAAAGCTGAAGCTCCATGTTGCAAAAACCACAACATTTTACAGTACCTGCAGAGTAAATGGGGTTCTGGCTCATCCCATCCACACATTACAGAAAAAAATCTGCAGCAGAAAAGCTGCGATTTAAAAAATGGCCAAGTGTTTGGAAATCGCGGCATGTCAGTTATACCAATGGAAACGCTATATACAGAGGTATAATGAGGGCAGATAGTCAGCAGAGGTAAACTGTGAAAAAACAATGAAAGAGGCTGTAGAAAATTGTCTCTGTACTGTGACATCACTGTGTGTATTATCCCTGTACTGTGACATCACTGTGTGTATTATCTCTGTACTGTGACATCACTGTGTGTATTATCCCTGTACTGTGACATCACTGTGTATATTATCCATGTACTGTGACATCACTGTGTATATTATCCCTGTACTGTGACATCACTGTGTATATTATCCATGTACTGTGACATCACTGTGTGTATTATCCCTGTACTGTGACATCACTGTGTATATTATCCCTGTACTGTGACATCACTGTGTGTATTATCCATGTACTGTGACATCACTGTGTGTATTATCCCTGTACTGTGACATCACTGTGTATTATCCCTGTACTGTGACATCACTGTGTATATTATCCCTGTACTGTGACATCACTGTGTGTATTATCCATGTACTGTGACATCACTGTGTATTATCCCTGTACTGTGACATCACTGTGTATATTATCCCTGTACTGTGACATCACTGTGTATATTATCCCTGTACTGTGACATCACTGTGTATATTATCCCTGTACTGTGACATCACTGTGTATATTATCCCTGTACTGTGACATCACTGTGTTTATTATCCCTGTACTGTGACATCACTGCATTTATTATCCCTATCCTGTAACACCACTGTGTGCATTATCCCTGTATGAGAGCACTATGTGTATTATTACCATACTGTGAGATCAGTGTGCAAATTATCCTGATACAGTGACATCACTGTGTGCATTATCCCTATATTGTGACATTATTGTGTACATTATCTGTACTGTAAAACCTCTATGTGCAATATCCCTGTGAGCAAAAGAGACTAAAATAATCGTATAATTTTCATGTTCTAAATTTGCTGCTTAAGGATAAGACCCCACGTAGTGAGCCACAGCCAAAAAACACGTAGGAAAAGACCATGGCAGAAATGTCTTTTCACTGTTTTTCTGCAGACTTTCTGCCCCCAATTCTACCATGGTTTCTGTTGGTGTAATTGACACGCCGCAATTTTCAAAAATGTGACTCTTTTTGAGAACGGAGCTTTTCTGCTGCAATTTCTTTTCTGCAATGTGTGGATGGGATTAGCCAGAGTCCCATCTATTTTGCAGGTAATGTAATATGCTGCGTTTTTGAAACACGCCTGGCCTAAGATGGTTATGGTAGACTGAGGCCCTGTTGCAAGTTTTGCTATGGGATCCCAAGGTTACTTGTTACTGTCCTGTCTCTCTACATCCACCTCCTGTCAGGGTTTGTACGATTGTGTACTGGTCTCCTTGCTTGGCTATGGTGCTCTATAAATCCTGTAAACTCTTTATTTTTCACTACATTGTAAAACATACCGTAGCCAACTCTGCTTTTAATACAAATGAATCCTGCAAGGTAAAACCTCTCTTTATGATCCTTATCTCTGTTCTCCTAAACATCTAAGTATAACCCATAGGTATGATGTGAATAGAGCCTAATGCAGAGGACACTTTCTAAGTTATCCCATAACTTGGACGCTATCACTCCATTAGCTGAGATTACAGGATTATTTCCCCGCTCCTATATTGGCTAAACATATAAAATGAATGTTCGGGTTGCTAATTACTAAACACCTGCCTGCTTTCCTAATGAGATCTCTCTTTTTTTAATCGTCTGTTCATTTCTTGCTCTTCACTTCTATATTTTTGATTGCTTTTGATTCCTTTGAGTGCTTTCTAAACAATCTTACAACCTAATGTGTCGGCCTCCTTAACAAACACGCTTCCATCTGCATTTCAAATATAAAAACAAACCTTGCAATCTGTTTGCAAATGTTGAGATTTCTGAAGGGATCCTTGTGAATTGGTATTTCAGAAAAAGTCTTGTTTACACACAAGTCGCTGCTTTCCCGGCAATGTTAGCATCGATTTGCTAAATATTTTAATGGACATGATATCCAAATTGACCTAAAATATAATTTTACAAGCATAGCCATGAAATAAAAGTTGGAAGATTTGCAATAGAAATAGGAATGGTAGTTAAAGGAGTTCTAGTGGGACTATGTTGTGGCCTCTTCACTACATACCAAGGACAGCCCTATACATTGTATGGTGAAGGCAAAGGGACCAGTTCCAAACCATGAAAGGTCTGGAGGTGAAAGAACTGCGATCAACCTGGTCACAGATATAAGATGGCTTTATGGATCTTTGATACACAACGTGTTTCGGGGTTATAGTACTTTTGTTTTGCGCATGCTCAGCATCTAACCAGAGACGTCATCAGAAGGAGAAGACATCATTGTGCCGGGGCATACAAGAAAAGTCTATTGTCATTGCGCAAAGGCCTGGCTAAAACCTCAGCATGGTTCTGTGCCGATACCGCGCATGTGCGAACTTTCGTTTCATGCACACTCAGTATCTAACCAGAGACACCCTTGGAAAGAGTGTCTCCCTTCTCCTTTACGACCAAACATTGTTGTTCTTTATGAACATATGTCGTATGGTTGTTGTGGCCTAGCTCACAACCCAACAAGGTGAGAGGCTACTCTTTCACTTTACGTTGCTCTACTTGTGGAACTAAGATGTCTTAGAAATTAGATATCTTCTTAGAGGAAAAATAGCATTGATGATTATGGAAATGTATAGACTGTCCCTTCCTCTGGTTGAACTTGATGGACATATGTCTTTTTTCAACCCTACTAAACACGTAACTATTAGAGATGAGCGAACAGTAAAATGTTCGATATTCGATATTCGTTTTGAGTAGCCCCTCAATGTTCGACTACTCGAATTGAATATCGAACCCTATTATACTCTATGGGGGGAAAATGCTCGTTTCAGGGGTAGGCAACATTCAATCAAATAGAACTTACCAAGTCCACGAGTGAGGGTCGGGCTGGATTCTCCGAGAAGTCTTCTCCGTGCAGCGTCCCCGCGGCGTCTTCCGGCTCTGAATTTACTCTGCCAGGCACCGGGCCTGGGCAGAGCCGACTGCACATGTCCGCACTACAAGAAAATGGCCGCTTACAGTCAAAGCGGCCATTTTCTTGTAGCACGGGCATGCGCAGTCGGCTCTGCCCAGGCCCGATGCCTGGCAGAGTGAATTCAGAGCCGGAAGACGCCGCGGGGACGCTGCACGGAGAAGACTTCTAAAGGTAGGAGAAGAACCAGCGTTGATTGGCCGACTGTATAGCATTCGGCCAATCAACGCTGGTTCTGCAACAAATTTTTCCATTCGAATAGCGAGTAGTATTCGATCGAGTACGAGTATTTCGAATACCGTAGTATTCAATCAAATACCTACTTGATCGAATACTACTCGCTCATCTCTAGTAACTATGTAACTTTACAGTTGGTTTTCTATTAAAAGAAAGTTAGATAGGTTAACAAAGTATATTACAAGTATATTACAAAACACATTCTTACAAATTTACAACTTGCTTTGATATAACTCCATCCTATAGCAATTCCTTCCTCATCTCTCTGCTGTTCATTACTTGTCTCCAATTTTCTACTTGCAGTTATTCTTAGCAGGTTAAACAATCTGGTATATTCAGGATCTGAAATGAGCGAGTCATATTTACATGCAAATTTCATCTTCATGTATTTTAATTCATACGTTAACCGTCATCTTTCTACCAGTCTGGAATATATCATTGACAAGCACAGATGTGTGAATAACGTCTGGCAAATTAGCTGACCTGGAATCAATAATGAGTGAGAGAATAAAGATACACCTAGAGATATTTTATGTTGAAGATGTGTTTTACTTATTTTGGCTAAAATGTCAATTATTTTTATGAAAATTCTTGTTGTACAGTAAATTTTTCAGTTTATAATCAATCTGAGGTTACAATTTGCCTTATTGTGTAAACTCGATATCAGTAAATACCGATGTGTCAAGCCTTACCTTAGCTCAAATTTCTTAAGAAACCAATTCAATACATATAGAAAATGACATATTTGACACAAATTACTAGACGTGACCATGGACTGATGTTTATCCTCTGGAAGTAAGCAGAATGGGTAATGGCATGCAATGATCTAGAAAACTGTGAGGACTTGGTGCAGAAAATATAATGGAAAATTAGAGAACGTTTTATTATACAAACAATACCATTTCTGTCTCAATATTGGCCTGAAAGTGGACAACTCCTTTAAGAATAATTAGGGCTGTGGCTCAACTATTACGGTGACTACATGTCATATAGGATGTCCTGGATTTTAGACCTTGGACAGACCTAGTAGAAAAAGTAACTAAATAGATGTAGATGGAGGAAACGTGAATTACAATAGACCCATTAAATGTTAGGTCTCCGTAGAGACTCCAGCCTACATTCTGCTTAAAATTGGCGGAGAGAAAAGTCCTGCAAGGAGGAATTTCGCTCTTCCCCATTTTCAGGCAGACCCCATTATAGTTTATTTTCTATGTTCTAATTTCTGCATGTAACTGCTTTTTAAGCAAGAGGGGTTTCCGTCTTTTGAGTCCCTGACTGGACCCAAGGATGAAACCCAAATATTACTGTTAGTAATACTTTATTAAGTAATTGTGGCAAAGCATAGTATATAACGTAGATATATTTGGTATTGTCGGATCTCTTACCATAAAATTAACACTATTTGTGGTGGATGTTAAATGACTGGTGTATAGAGATGCAAATTTAGTAGCTTAAATTAGCCAAACTAGACACCCATCTGTTTCAGGGTTCATGCCCTTCTTCAGGACAGAGCAGGACACTAGTAGGCCAAACGAGATACCCTATGAGATCCACCTTGTGTAGGGAAACTAACTTAGGGTGGGTTCACATCTGTGAACGGTCTCCACTCTAACCATTCCGGCGGGTTTCTGTATTTGGCCCCAAGAAATTGGATAGGTGTCTGCTTAAAGAAAACGGTTTCGCCACGGAGAGGCAGAAGACGCTCACAGGTGGTCACTTTGCAAACCCATTCAAGTGAATGGGTTTGAAAACTGACTGCCAGGTTTCCGTCTCCTGTCCAGTTTCTCGGGGCAGAAGACGGAAACCTGCCAGATTGGCTAAAGTGGAGACTGGGCGCAGGTGTGAACCCGCTCCTTAGAGGCAATTCTTCATAGGAAAATAATTGTAAATGATCTCTCTTCTAGAAGGCTACAGCCCATTGTAAAGATGATAAATTGTCAAAAATATATGAAACAGCTTTGCCATAGAAAACTATGGGTACATCACATGTTGTATGGGATATTTCTATTTGTTTTCCTTTTGGCATGGTGTGACTGGTGCTTAAATATGTACTGCTTTGACAGACCTTAACTTGGGGATTTAGTTGGTTCCTTAAAACTTTTAGAAAAAAAACTTTGAGATTTTTGCCACCTCAGGTCTGTTCTTCACAACATGACTTACACTCCAGTTTTTTTTTTAGATCTATATTTCATTCCTCCATTCATATAAATGAAATGACATATGGACCTTCTGGTAACACAATACGGAAAGTAATATGAGCAATTTGATTCCGTGGCTATGTCAGCAAATTCATGTCAGCAGTTTTCTAAACTCTATGATGGAGGCGCCTTAGAGGAGCGAGAAGGCAATACCTCTCCGTCCTATTTCTCAATGCATTTGGTTGGAAATTCAGGCAGAAATAAAACGTGTCAGCAAGGTACAAAATAGATCAGCAGAGAATTTAACAGATGCAATTGGCTTTTTGGAGGCTGCGACATTTACTTAGAACAGGTAATTTTAAACCCAATGGAACTGAAAGACACGCTGAGGGATTTACTTGACCTGTGAAACACAATTTCCAATAGGCAAAAGTCACCGGTGTAGGTGCTCGAGCTCTCAGTTCATTTGTAAGAAGAAATCAAAGCTTGTTTTGTCCTTTTCCTGTTTTACCGACTGGGAAGACATTGCATTGTGCTCATAGAAACAAAACCGTCCCCATTAATGTTTCATTACTCAGAGGCTCCATTTAATATTACAATGTTTTTCTAAGTGTTTGGCTGGAAAATTCTGCTTCTTGGTAAAACAGATGGAAAAATGAATTCCAAAAACATAAAATGTAGTGATAAAATTAGAATAAAAAAAACAAAAAAACATAATTTTTGTCGCTGTATTGTTAGGTTGTGTTTAATCCAGTTCATGCATAATTACTCTAAGTCCACACCTGCGTTCCTGTAACTGTTCTTGACTAGAAGAACAGAAACAAGATTCATCAATGACGGAAAACACATCCTGAGAGACCCCAATGATTATGATGGAGTCCATCAAGGGTTTTTCTTTGACAGACATCACTGGACACAAAAGTCAACCTTGGAGGACTTGTTTGTTTGGGATTTCAGCTGGACATTGCACCAAATCTCACAGATATGAAAGTAACCTTATATCTTGAATATTTGGTTGCTTTGGTTGCAATGTTTGTCTGGTATTTTGACTATCAAGACAATAATACTTGTATACTACTTGTCAAATTTGTATGCATGTACTGTAAATTTGCATGTATGTATGTATTATTATTATTATTATTTAATCCCCTCTGTAATAATTAAATAAATATTAGATGATAATTAATAAAATAAAAAATAATAATAAATTAAAATATATTATTTTAGAAAACAATTCTGGGGATACAACATGCTATATTGCTTTGAGTTTATGAAAAATTCTGAAAATAAAGCCCAAATGGGTTGCACACTTGGGTCTCAATATTTTGCTGGCACTAAAATGTAGGCTCCGGGGCCACACGGTGGCTCAGTGGTTAGCACCAGGGCCGGCGTCAGCGCACAGCATAGTCGGGCAAGTGCCGGGGCCCACAGAGCCTCTGGGGGCCCCCCGGCACTTGCCTGTCACAATTTCAGCTCATCGGCGTCCGTCCGCCGATGAGCTGAATACATACGCGATGCAGGAGCTGTGAGATCAGCTCCTGCTTTAAAGCTCCGGCCCGGCTTGCGTGTGTAGGCGCGATGACGTCATCACATCACGCTTACACACGCAAGCCGGGCCGGAGCTAAGCAGGAGCTGATCTCACAGCTCCTGCATCGCGTATGTGACTGGAGAGAGGAGCCTCGGGGGAACGATGGAAGGTGAGTGATAGAAGGTGAGTGTAAGTGTTTGTTTTGTATTACATATTAAGGTGGAACATAATGAAGGGGGCCCATGAAACTGGGGGGAAAATGAAGAGGAGGGGGGGGAACGGCATGACACTGGGGAAGATGAAGGGGGTGGGGAGAGAACGGCATGAAACTGGGGACAGAGGTGGAGGGGGCCCAATGAAACTGGGGGGCAAATGAAGGGGAGGGGGGGGACGGCATGACACTGGGGAAGATGAAGGGGGTGGGGAGAGAACGGCATGACACTGGGGACAGAGATGGAAGGGGCCCAATGAAACTGAGGGGGCAAATGAAGGGGAGGGTGGAACAGCATGACACTGGGGCAGAGACGGGGGACATGAAACTGTGGGCAGATGAAGGGAGAGAACGTGATGAAACTGGGGACAGAGATGGAGGGGGGGACATGAAACTGGGGGCAGAGGAAGGGTGTATATGAAACTGGGGGAGAGATGGAGGGGGGGCATATAATTTACGGGTGACTGTAGGAGGATTATACTGTGTGGGAGCACATGATAAATGAATGAGAATGGGTGGAATCAACATAAAAGTGGGTGGAGCCAAATTTGCAGCGGCGCACAGAGCGCGCCGCACATTTTGCCCCTCTTTCTACTCTTTAAAAGATTGGGAGGTATGGCGTTGGTGACGCCACACTCCTGCATGATGTCACTCGCTTCATCTGCAACGCACAGTGTCTCGACTCCCCCACCTCCTTTACAAGGGGGCCCACTGAGGCTCTGTCGCCCAAGGGCCCATAAAAACCTGGAGCCGGCCCTGGTTAGCACTGCAGCCTTGCAGTGCTGGAGTCCTGGTGTTCGAATCCCACCAGGGGCATAAAACCATCTGCGAGGAGTTTGTATGTTCTCCCCGTGTTTGCATGGATTTCCATCCCATATTCCAAAGACATACTGATAGGTAAAAATGTGCATTGTGAGCTCTATGTGGGGCTCACAATCTACATTTAAAAAAAATAAAAAATAAATAAAAAAATAAAATGTAGGCTCCTTGAGGGTTAATTCTGAATGACATTTCCAGCGGCCCAACAAAAGACAATTAATCAAAGCACATGATGACTTATGGGAACAGCTTAGAAACTTTATTATACTATACAATTACTAAAAGCTGATTTTAGAAACATATTTTAAGATGTCACTCTATGCAGGCACATGAAGTCTATGCGGCTTTGTGCTATAGAGCAGTACCAAGCGCTGCTTCCATTTACCGCCATATTGTAGAGAATGATATTTTTCTGTAAAGGCGATGCCATACTTTCAAGCAGTATCATACCGTATGCAATCTGACTCTTTATGACTTGTATAAAATCTAAGGCATGCAGAGATACAGAATCGCCCCGAGCTACCCGGTGAATAACAAAATTAAAAATTAAAATAATTAAAAATTAAAATATCAATCTGGTCACTTCGTACATTTTAGTTTCAAAAGTATTTATTGTATGAAAACATAGCAGTAGCTTGGTGTATGACATTATAGAGCGGCACTGGATACAACAGCTAATGGTGTAAGATTAGAGAATTACAGAAGTGCCATCTATAGTAGGAGCAAAGTTACCTGTCCCGGGGATTATAATTGCAAATAATATGTCAGACCAGGAGTATGTGACATGGAAGTCCAGGGGGTGCACACCATATCGAAATACGTTTGAGTATCAGTTATGGTAGCGTTAGGTGTTAACTCATGTGATGACCTCCAACAACAGGAGGGTTGGAGTCCTCCATTTCCATGGTGCATGAAGTCTAGTGGACATGAAAATAAATTGAAGTAATTTATAAGAAGTGTATCAGAAGCCTGGTGGTCTGAGGCTTAGTAGAAAGACAGGTGTGAAAGGCAACGAATGAACCAACAACTGCTAAACTTTATTTAGCTTAGGCCCGGTTCACATTTGCGTTCAGGCCATTCCCATCTCCATATGAAATATGCAGAGAGAAAAATACTTTTCTCTCTGCATTTTTCATATGGATACCAAACAGACCCCATTATAGTTCATGGAGTCCAGCGGTTTCCTAAGGTAATGGTTTTTTTTATGTGGATAGGTTTCCATTCGGGGGTTCCCAAGTGGACTCCCCGAACACAGATATGAACTGGGCCCTACTTATCTAGCTCCATTGGATTCTGCAGCACTTAACAAAGATATTGTCTACACTGTCCTAAGTAGGGCACACAACCAAATTTCCCATGTAGGCAAAGGTAGAACATGCAACCTCCTTGCAAATGTTGTCCTTGCCTGGATTTGATCCAAGAACTCCTGTTCTGTAAGGATACATTGCTAACCACTGAGCCAATGTGATACGCTAAGTCATCCTCTGTAGTGATTGACAAAAGAGTAAAATGAGAGGGCACGTCCACCAAATATTGCCATTATCCTGACAGCCTCTAAAACACAAGGAGGACATTGTAGGATATATGTAATGTAGCTTAGCTGGCCCCATTTAAGTTCTATACAATATTTTCAAAGAAGATTCCTTGAGTGCAACTTGCCGACTACCCGTACCAATAAAAGTACAACAATCCTGCCATTGAGCTAAGGTCATAGTGGCCCTTAGGTCAGTCTCCGAGGCCGTCATAAAGTCCAATTTTTGGTATGTTGGGAATGGGGGCATTCAACTGAAAGTGAACATCTATCCGCAGCTCTGTAGAGACAGTCTCTGAAAATCAGTAGACTGAATATCAGCTGTGATAGGAGTTAGTGCTCTCAAAAATTGAAATATCTCGTAAGTTCTGAAGACCTCCTTATAGAGGAGTATGAGTGCGAGTGAAATATTCATTGGTGACCACTTGCTTGCCAAGAAGGAAATCATTAAGAAGTGAGAATCTGGCATACGTCCACCAAGTAAAGTCTTTTGAAGGAAATCCAGGATGGAAAAGAGGGTTACTAAAAATCTGGTTTTGGGGTGATACAGGGTTATATAGTCCATACTGAAATCTCATTTTTGGCCACAGCGTCAGCATATAGCTGGTGAACTTGACAACTGGTGGAAGATTAGTATTCATAGGGATACAGACATTGTCCCTGGTAGGTGAAGTTAGGGTCCCACCCCGTCTAGTAGAAGATATGGATGAACTTCACACTTGGTTTGCGTTAACCAATCACCATTTTATTACTAAATAAAATGGTGATTGGTTAACGCAAACCAAGTGTGAAGTTCATCCATATCTTCTGAATGGACGATTAGGGGACCACCTTGTACATTTCATCTTGATGTATCAAACAACATTAAAGTTAGCAACTAAGGCAAATACACACTTTTTTTTATTCTGATTTGTTATTGATAAAAGATTGCTAAGAATTTGACAACTCTTACGTTGATGATATTGTAGACCGATCCAACACTTTGGCATCTGCTCAAACTTCATAGAAATCAATGGAATCCATCGCTTATCCTAGAACTAAACTACAACTGGAAATGCTTTTTATGAGCCTTCATTTTTTCCACTTTGTGTTGGTCCTTTTTGGTCCTTTCATTGCTTTCTTAGCCTAGTGCAGGCAAATTATCATTGCATTACACAAAATTTGTTTTTGGAAATAACGTGTGACCTTGATCATATTACCATAAAAACACTAAAATTAGCCCTTCCAAATAGCAAATGGAAACTTACATTGAGCTCTTTTGATTCTCCTGCACAGGGTTCACTGATGATAATGTATTGTAGCATTTTGTACATAATTAACACTAATGATCATGGCATACAATTAGCGCTTAATGACATAACATTGAACACCTTAGTGCAACATCAGCACTATTAGGTTGGTTTCTTACTGTAGCTGAATTTAATTAAAAAAATACATGCGATTGTCTTTGACCTTGGATTGTTTCTTAATTTTGTTACAATTACTAATATTAAGTCTTTAGTGAGCATTTAAAGGCTAGTTCCCACGGGGCCAGAGGGGGCGGATTTTGGCGCTGAGTCCTCATCAAAATCCGCCCCCTCACAATGCAGACTGCTCGCGTCCTTTTTTCCGTGAGCGGTTTGTTCCCACTCACAGAAAGTGAGCTGCTCTTTGATGAGGTGGATTCCGCGGCTGATTCAGCCACGGCGTCTGCCTCGTGGTAGCATCCTCCATTCATTTGGGCCTACTCCGGAGCGGGAAGCTGTAACTTTGGAAGTCGCGGCAGACACATTTTGGTCCTATCTAACGCGGCTTCCCGCATCAGAATCAGTACCAAAATATGCGGTCCTGTGCTCCGTGTGATCGGGGGCCTAAAGGTTTGTATGTAACAGATCTAAGTGAATGCTGTAGAAGAGAGGTGAAGCACAACAGAAGTCTTGTATCCAAAAACGTGAGGAGAGGATTAGAATGCTAGAGGAGGCATGGGCATGGATTTGATGGCATGGACAGAGTAGAGTGTGTAGATAGCATATGTAAACTAGAGTCCAACAGAATAAAGGAGCTATAAAGATTCGTTCACACGGCCTAAAGTGGTGCTATTTATGCCGCCGAATTTTCTGCGCTGAAAAAAAAGTGTCCCATTGACTTTGATGGGTGCTGCTAGCTTTTTTTTCTATTCGCGGGATTTACCGCTAGCGATAAACAGCCATAAACAGCGCCACTTTCGGCCATGTGAACGGACCCTAAAACTCTTGATTGCCCCAGGTTTGTCACTGCAATACTAACACAGCTTTTGAAGCCCAGATTTAGATTGTTGGTTTGCAGAAACCCTAAAATTGCCTCTACAAAATGGGGTCACTTCTTGGGAAATTCCAATTTACTGGCACCTCCAGGGCTCTGCAAAAACAACATGGTGTCCAGATAGTCCAAATCTAAAAAACACAGTCCTCCTAACTCTTCTGACTCTTGTTGTGTGTCCAAGCAGCAGTTTAGATCCATATATATCCTGTGATAACACACTTACAGTAAAAGTTATAGGAGTGTGTGTCTCTGATAACACAAAATGGGCACAATGTATTGGGCACTGTAATTGCATATTGCTTAGTACATTCATTTTTGGGAAGCACTTGAGCTCATAAAGATAATACTCTGAGAAATTTTTAGAGGGGTATGGTTTCCAAAATAGGGTCACTTTATGGGTTTCCATTGTACTAGTTCTCTTGGGGCTCTGTAAACATGCAACATGGCACCTTAAAACTATTCCATTCTGAGCCCCACCATGTACCCAGACATAATGTATCTGGGTGATATGACTGTCTGATATGCAGAGCATTTCATATTTAGAAAATTAAGATTTTTTTCCATATTTCCATAAAATTTTCTATTTCGTTATGGATAAATACAAAAATATTGATCAACGTTTACCACCAACATGAAGTACAATGTGTCATGGAAAACAAATCTCAAAATCATTTGTGTAAGTTAAAGCGTCTTAAATGTATTGCCATATAAAGTGACACATGTCAGATTTGAGAAATGAGGCCATGTCCTTAAGGTACTTTTAGGCTGAGTCCCCAAGGGGTTAAGCTTTTCCCGTCCTCAGTTGGTCTCCAGCCAAACATGGAGCAGTTCAACCGGAGATTCAACCTTTTTTTATTCTCTAAAGGATTTTTACAAGTCTTTTTCAGAAACATGCAGAAAATACTGCGGCCTGACAGAGGGGACAAGAACATCGAATATCTTCATGTATCATTTATTTCTAGGTTTTGTGTTCCTTTAATTGTTAGTGAATAGAGATGAGCGAGTAGTACTCGATCGAGTAGGTATTCGATCGAATACTACGGTATTAGAAATTCTCATACTCGATCGAGTACCGCTCGCTATTCAAATGTAAAAGTTTGATGCAGAACCAGCATTGATTGGCTGAATGCTATACAGTCGGCCAATCAACGCTGGTTCTGTTCCTACCTTTAGAAGTCTTCTCTGTGCAGCTTCCCCGCGGCGTCTTCCGGCTCTGAATTCACTCTCCCAGGCATCGGGCCTGGGCAGAGCTGACTGTGCATGCCCGCTTGTAGTGCAGACATGCGCAGTTGGCTCTGCCCAGGCCCGATGCTTGGCAGAGTGAATTCAGAGCCGGAAGATGCCGCGGGGAAGCTGCACAGAGAAGACTTCTCGGAGGATCCAGCCCGACCCTCACTCGTGGACTTGGTAAGTATAATTTGATAGAATGTTGCCTACCCCTGAAACGAGCATTTTCCCCCCATAGACTATAATACGGTACGATATTCGATTCGAGTAGTCCAATATTGAGGGGCTACTCGAAACAAATATCGAACCTCGAACATTTTACTGTTCACTCATCTCTATTGGTGAAGAGAAGTAGATAAAAAAAGGCCAAATTTATCCAAACTAGAAAAAATACAAGTCCATTATTAAAAGAACAAAAGCAAATTTTTGTCCCAAATGTTCTTACTTTTTTCTCTTTTTGGGAAACTTTGTGATCATCTACATGATATACACATTAGTCCTCACTATTAGAGATGGGCGAACACCTCAGTATTCATTTTGTTTCGGGTTTGGCCGATTTGGGTCGCTGATTCATTTTGGGTTAGGTACGAGTTTGGAATGAACCACATCTTAAATTGGCATAAAACATTGAGTAGACACGATGAGGGTCAGTTCACAAAGAGTTTTTTGCAGGCGGATTTTGACGTGATATCCACTTCAAAATCCATCTAAAAAAACACCTCCCATTCATTTCACTAGCAGTTTTTTCCACTAGTGTTTTTCTTTTTTTTCAGCTAGTGGGAAAAAAAAGCCACATGACCTATCTTCAGGTGGATTCCACCTGGAAAAAACCATTGAACTCAATAGGAGGCAGAAAAAACACAATGTGGTTTTTCAGCGTGGTTTTTAACCTAGGTTTTGATATGATTTTTGCAAAAACCGCATCAAAAACTAGCGTTTTTAAAGAGTTTTCAGCAAAAAATAAAACATGTCACAAATATAGATGAGCGAGTAGTGAAATAAACGAGATTCCATATTCGTTTTGAGTAGAGCCTCAATATTTGACTACTCAATCGAATATTGAATCCCATTATAGTCTATGGAAAAAAATGCTCATTTCAGGGGAAACCACTATTCGACTAAAGGAGAGTCACCAAGTCCATGAGTAGCAGGAGGAGAGTGTTTAGGAGGAGCGCTGTGCAGTTAAAGCGCACGGACCCCATTATAGTCTATGGGGGTCTGTGCGCTTTAACTGCACAGCGCTAGCAGTTGCGCTGATAAAAAGTCAGCTCCCTCGTAACAGCAAGCTGCCAGCTCTCCCCACTAGCAAAGACGAGCCTGCGGCAAATCAATGCTGGTTCTGCAGCAGGCTTGTCCTTGATAGTCGGGAGAGCTGGCAGCTTGCTGTTACAAGGGAGCTTACTTTTTCTCATAGGAATGCATTGACCAGCGTTGATTGGCCAGTGTACAGCATTCGGCCAATCAATGCTGGTTCTGCTGGAGGCTTGTCTGTGAGGAGGCGGAGTCTAAGGTCGGACCACAATGGAGACTGAAAGTCTTTTTGGGGATCTGTGATTATACATGATACAATACAGACCTGTTTTTTTTTTTTTTTTTTTTTTATTATTTGCACAATACAGATCCATTTTTGCAGACAATAAAAACACTATGGTAATGTGCATGAGGCCTACATCTATGGCCACCTAGCTGACAATCTCAATGGGAGATGTAAGGACGGTTGTATTGTTGGTCACACATAGTCGGATATATAAGAGAAGGCTAAATATATAGGGACTAGAGATGAGCGAGTACTGTTCGGATCAGCCGATCCGAACAGCACGCACGCATTGAAATGAATGGATGCACCTGGTACTTCCGCTTTGACGCCGGCCGGCCGCTTAACCCCCCGCGTGCCGGCTACGTCCATTCATTTCAATGCATGCGTGCTGTTCGGATTGGCTGATCCGAACAGTACTCGCTCATCTCTAATAGGGACAGATATATAAACTAGTGTGAAGGAAGTGAAGTGAAGCATTCAACCATAGCAAGCATTTCCATTCTACCGTTACTAGTAGTAACCCTTTCCTGCATTGTGCCATTACTGTACGGCCCAGACAGCATTGCTTTATGGCGAATGACAGTGAAAGCAGCGGCGTTGTCTGTACGTAATTATTTAGGTAATTACAAGTTATATCATCCTAACCAGGGATGTTTATTGTACTTAGTAGCTGCTTTAGCCAGCAGTTTGGACTTAAAAAAAAACAAACCTTTCCTGGATAATTGTAGATTTATGCAAATGTGATGCTCTCTTTAATTAAATCTGTGCTACATCTGTTCCTCTTGTCAGGCTATTTATTCCCAATTAAGGAGAAAAAATGTTGGCAGATATTTAGGATTCTAGTATTTCACATACAAACGGCAACATTGTGCGTCTGCGGAAGTGAGTTTTGCCCCTTCCCAGATGTCCTGTTTTAATGCATAAATGTCAAATTGAAGGGATTTTGATTCTTAAGAATGTAAAATAAGCAAAGAAGACAATAAACAGATTTTATATGAAATAATATACTTAAGAAAGAACAATGTACATGCTTATATCAGCCGGGTGGAGAAGTAAGTGTTGCCCTTACAGTTAATAAATGATGTTGCCACCTTAGGGTGCCCTTACACTGTGTGTCCTGGCTGCAGCTGCCGTACGTTAGTTACTGGGATGCCTCTGTACTTGCTGTATGCGCTAATTGTCGAGTCACATGCCATTACCACTAATTGCTGGGTTGCATCTGTATTTACCATTGCAAATAGAGGAGGCAGCACAGATAAACTTTTCTGGCCTCTGGGCACAGGAGACTATTGCAGTGGATGGGGAGTGCATGCAGTCTGCTCCTATTCAAGTCATTCCTTGGAACCACCACTTGATGGAGCTTGCACTTGCTTCCAATTCACTGTAGTAGCTTTCGAAGCCTGGAGGCTGTCGAAACAGCTGATCTGTGGGGAGTTCGGGTGTTGAACCCAAACAGATCTGATACGGATGATTTATCCAGTGAAAAATCCCTTTGTGGCTGGAAGACTCCTAAAAGACCACTCTTATTTAGGACACGTTTTTCTGGTATTATGACTCACTACAAACTTAGATTTGTTTGGAGCTGGGTAAAAAATATTCAAATCTATTCTCCAGGATGTAATTAGGAGAACAGTGCACTCTGTACGCCGGCCTCTAGAGGGCAGCATCCTTAACATCATGCATGACTCAGTTAAAAAGTCTAATATCATGATGAGGATTTAATTGCCAAATTAGTATTTCTATTCCAAAAGGAACAGATTCCCAGCTATGGAC
Source organism: Leptodactylus fuscus (assembly GCF_031893055.1). NCBI lineage: Eukaryota > Metazoa > Chordata > Amphibia > Anura > Leptodactylidae > Leptodactylus > Leptodactylus fuscus. The sequence goes on along the minus strand of NC_134268.1, from coordinate 42,902,915 downwards.
AGCTATGGACAGCACTGTTTCGGCCTATTGGGCCTCCTCAGCATAGCGTAGGGATACTGATTTGGAGCTGTAATTGTTATGACCCGGTCTTCAGGTTAGGTTCAGGCGCGGGGTGTCTGAACGACATTCTGCGTGTGAATCTTCTGACATGTGGCAGGAGAATGTTCACACTGGGAATGCGGTCTCTGTGGTTCGCAATCATGTGTGGATCACGCGATGAATTGTACCACTGGTCAGTGCTCTAGTGAGTCTTTGCCTCTGAAGGGGTTCAGTCTCTCTGCAGTGCTGAGAGCTCATTACAGACTGGGGTTCGTTCTGAGTGCTGCTCCTAATCACCTTTCTGGCTACTCCTAAACCAGGATCAAAGGAGACTAATGTTGCATACAAAAACACAAAAAGTGTCCCCTACTAAAGTACTATAAAATATAACTTTTATTAAATAAATTTAAAATGTCGTGGAAAAGAACTCATGTACTCCTTATGGAAGTGAGCACCTATGATTACAATCCACTATGGGACTCGAGCTGTAATGGAATGGTGTCTAATATTCCTGAATAAAGATTTACCTAAACAATGTATCTATGTCTCTATCTCATTTAAGACAAAGTGCAACTGTTTATAAACACAGGAGATATTGCGTCCAATTAACAGCCAGAGCCAAAGTGGCAAGTGGTGAGCTGCTATCTTACAAGGCAGCAACAAATAAATTGGAGTAGGCTAACATTTATCTTGAACAAGTGCTGCCTAGTTTGTGATGACCACCCGCAGCACTGGTATGTTCAAGCCCTATTCCAGCTTAACAGTCAGGGTACCTAAACATACAGGAGTGGCTGTGTTGATATATAACAGCCGTCTACTCCTTAAAACAACATGATTAGTCTCGACGCGTTTCATTTAAATCTCATCAGGAGACTAGCATAGCCCTATCTATCAGGTTGAGACACCTAGATGATGGTGTGCGGTAAAAACCGCAGTTCGCGGGACCCGTATGGTAGGTGCCGCTACTTTCATAAGGTCTGACACTGCGTTCACGTAACCTCACTCCTATATAGTCACGGAGTGAGGAATCACCCGCCCCCTCTCGCCACCGTCCAATCCGGTTAGGGAAGGGCGGTTCCATGTGTGTCACAAGACCCGGAGGGAGTGTCATGGGCGTGTGTAAGGCTCGGCTAGCGAGAGACCTCGTTCGTTTCCAGAGAAGCTACAATGGGTAAGTATGTACATGGGTAAGTATGATTAGAGTAGATTAAAGCAAGACAGCCATTGTCATCCTATCATCAGCCAACAGCCCCCGGTATGGCGACATAATCCTGTCCCTCGCTCCGCAAGGGATTACAGTCAAGTTCAATCTACAAAGTTGACAGAGGTGGTCCGCTATAATAAAGCCCAGTGCGTTACTGCATTTTATGGCCGCACTGTATGAACCATCACCTAATAAATAATTAATATAATCAGGAATTATGTCCTACTGCTCATCCTCAGCATGCTGATATGTCTCCTAGCACACCACCGTAAATCAGAAAGTGCGTGTGATGGAGATCTACATGCAGAACTATCGACTCACGATACTAAAACGTAACTGATGCTGCTTAATATTAATCTAGACAAATGGCAGAAATGAAATATTATCATTAAGACCCCGGGGCTTAACAGATGAAAATTGGAATATCCAGAATGCTTCACGATGCAAAATCTGATTATCCCAGTTGCCTCCTCGTATGTGCTTGGGGATTCGTTCAATGACCTGAAATCTCAGGGAAAAGGGGTCACCCCCATGGCATTCCCAGATGTGTTTGGAGACTGGGGTGTCAGTTCTCCTTACAACATCCCCTACATGATCGAGTACCCTCCGACGCAGTTCCCTGCGGGTTTTACCCACATAATTCAGTGGGCATGGGCATGTTATCACATAAACGACCCCTTCTGTCTTGCAATTGGAATAATCTTTAATCTGGTAGGTTTGACCCGTGGCACAGGCCCTGATTTCAGTGCCCCGCTGTATATAGGCACAAGCCCTGCACGAGCCACATTTAAACGTGCCGGCCACTTTAGTCCTACCCAACCAGGTATTATCTTTGCTCAAAGGTGAAAGGTGACTGCGTGTCACAATGTCACCTATATTCCTTCCTCTACGGAATGTCACCGAGGGTCGTTCTGGGATCGAATCCCGGATCTCTGGGTCCTGTTTCAGGATCCCCCTTTGTGCCAACGAACTCATTTAGGCAGTTTGAGTGGATTAAGGATCTCGCGCTCTTCACACGTAAATTACGCTGGTCTAAATTCATGGTAACAGTTGAGAACAGAAGGGCAAGGGAATTGGGGGTAGAAGTGGAGGATCTGGAGGGTATTAGGACCCTGGAAAGTTTATATCTTGAAGCACAGGGCCTCAATGAAGTCATACAAGCTACGAACTTGAGACCTAAAAATCGTAAAAATCCACCTCCATGTGAATACAAATGTATTGATGTTTTTGAAAAAATGGTCTTGGAAAAACTGTCTGAATTGGCTTCAAAATCGGTTTATAAGCACAATAATTTGAATAAGAACCAACGCGCCGCATTGAGATCCATAGAGACCGATGACTCAATTATAGTCAAGGCGGCGGATAAAGGCGGCAATATAGTCATCATGGATCGTGATGACTATATTAATATGTGCAATATGATACTCGAAGACCGTTCCAACTATGAGATCCTCTCCACCAACCCCACAATACATTATGCCGAGGCGCTCACAGAAATTTTGGACCAGGGAAAGGCGCGTGGTCTTATTTCCAATCAGGAGTATCTGTTTATGCGTCCTGAGTTCCCCCGGGTCCCCACGTTCTATGCCCTACCCAAGGTCCATAAGGGCTACCATCCCCTCAAGGGCCGCCCTATTGTCTCTGGCATGGGGGGAGTCACCGAGGGGGTCAGCAACTATTTAGATCTTGTGTTGCGGCCCTTTGTGTTGGCTCTCCTCTCATACGTCAGGGACACCATGGATGTCCTCAGACACTTAGAGGGCATCCATGTTCCTAGTGGGGCGGCCCTTGCGACCTTGGATGTAGAGGCGCTCTACAGCTCCATACCCCACGATATGGGGTGTGGGGCTGTGGAGCATTACCTGGGGACCCGGGGGGAGCAGTTTGGTGACCATAATGACTTGGTGATCCAACTTTTGAGATTTGTGTTGACACACAATGTGTTCATGTTCAATGGCAAGGTGTATCATCAGCGGCGGGGCACCGCGATGGGGTGCCCCGCCGCACCTACCTTTGCCAACCTCTACCTGGGTTACTGGGAGGAGGTGGTGGTATTTGGCAAATACGCTGAGACCTGGGCCCAGCACATAGTGCTGTGGCTCAGGTTTATTGATGACATTATCATTGTGTGGTCAGGTACCTCTGAGGACTTCAGGTCATTTGTAAATCATCTAAATGTCAACGATTTGAATTTACATTTTATTTAAATTACAATTACTATTTTTCCCGCTACGGCATATATTTAAATATTTTTATAGATTTGTAGAGCGGGCGATGGACACGGGGATACCTAACATGTATGTGTTTCACAGTATTTAACTACTTTTATATGTGTTCTAGGGAAAGGGGGTGATTTGGTGAGAGATCTGTGTGTGAACCACAGCCTTTGCTTTGTTTTTCTGTGTGGCTGAAGCAGGCCACACATATAGTTAGCATTCCTAACCTAAGCCAGTTTTGTGTTATTGTTTTTTGCCTGAAGTTAAAGAGGACCTTTTACGTCCATGCGGTATAATACACCGCTAAAAAGCTGACAGTGTGCTGAATTTAGTGCACTATCGGCTTTCTCATTCTGTGCCCCCACTGAAGATCTATCAGTACCATTACCGTAGCTCTTCAGTGTCAGAAGCGATGACGCTAAGCGGTAAGGAACGTCCCCTCATACTAGTCTATGGACGAGTACTATCAGGAGTAGGGGGAGACGTTCCTCACCGCTCAGCGTCATTGCTGGCCGGTAAGGAACGCTCCTCACAGTACAGCGCAGTAGACACTACTGTGAAGAGGGACGTTCCTGACTGACCTTCAGAAATGCCCTTCTGACACTGATGAGCTACGGTAACGGCACCTATAACTCTTCAGCGGGGGCACAGAACGGGAAAGCTGCGCTGAACAATAGGTTCAGTTGTTTGGGATGGGGCGCGGGTTGTCCCTAGAATCTGTGAAAAATTGATATGTGAATTTTTCCAATCAAAGTAGACCTGTTTACACCTTGGACCCCATCATTGTGGTCTGGGAGTCACTGTTGGTGTCTATCATGAGTAGGATCTGGCATTGCCATAAATTTTGTTGCCCTAACACAATAGAACTGCAGATATTGTCGACTCTTGTGGACTATGCCATGTTATATATTTAGCTATGACAATTGATAAATATCTCAGCAGTATTGAGCGCTGCTCTGAATTCCCTCTCCATACCAATTTAATTAATATTTGTCATATTCATGAATTATAGCTGGCATCTGGCCACATTTTCTTCTCCATTCTCCCAGTCAAAATAAATGTTGAGATTTGATGAACTGCAGCCAAGAGTTCGCTTCTGGAGAAAGCATCTGAGACGCGTCTTCAACATTTCTACATTTTTCTGCTGCTACCCAAATAGATGTTGGAATTGGCAACAGTCTTCAAGTGTTTTTCCTTTTTTATTTTCAGGAAAAAATATGACCTCACATATGTATAAGCAAAAATACTTATGTTCTAAAGCTTGTTTTACCAAATGAGTCTCTGGTACTAATGTGTCTATAGACGGATCCCACAACCTCTCTCCTTTACTATGTTCCTTCCCATAGACTCAGATCATTGGAGACCAATAAATTCTGCCCTTATAATGTAGTTACATTTGTAAAACACCCAGAACATTGGTAATGAATGTCTCCATATACTGTATATGGAAACCCTTTACCTGAAAATGGAAGACACCGTCAAATCCTAATAAGTGATCAGATTACGAATAACGTACAGGCTCTGTATACTGCTGAGCAATTCCTTTTTATACACAATTTATGAATCTATTTGACTACTAGAGAGCTACTTTATCCCCTTCCCGCCGACGGCATATTTCAATTTTCGTTTTTGACTCCCCTCCTTCTAAACCCCATAACTTTTTATTTCTCCGCTCCTAGAGCCATATGAGGTCTTAATCTTTGTGGGACAAATTGTTCTTCATGGTGCTACCATGAATTATTCTGTATAATGTACTGGAAAGCTGGAAAAAAATTCAGAATGGGGTGGATTTGAAGAAAAAATGCATTTCTGCGACTTTCTTACGGGCTTCGGTTTTTCGGCATTTACTGTGCAGCCAAAATGACATGTCCGCTGTATTCTGTGTTTCGGTACGATTCCGGGGATACCAAATTTATATGGTTTTATTTATATTTTAACCCCGTAAAAAATCCAAAACTGTGTTTTTTTCTAAAAGTCACCATATTCTGACACCAATATCTTTTTTATACGTCCGTGTCCCCATATGCATAGGGTGTCTTTTTTTGTGGGGCTGGGTGTACTTTTTAGTTCTACCATTTTGGGGAAATACTTTTGCTTTGATCACTTTTTATTCAAAATTTTATAAGTAAACAAAAGGCAGTTTAGCACTTTTGACTCTTTTTCCTGCTACGGTGTTTACCGTACAGGAAAAATATTTTTATAGATTTGTAGAGCAGGCGATTCCGGACACAGGGATACCTAACATGTATGTGTTTAACAGTATTTAACTACTTTTCTATGTGTTCTAGGGAAAGGGGGGTGATTTGAATTTTTAATATTTTTTTAAATATTTTTTTTAACTTTTTTTTTGCATTTATTAGACCCCCTAGGGGTCGTGAACCCCAGGAGGTCTGATCACTAATTGCAAAAAAAGGTCATTTCTTTTGCAGGCTGCAAGCTTTACAAGGCTCCCAGCTGTCATGCCAGCATGCTCCAGGCACTGGCGATCACCGTCAAAATGGTGGCACCAATGCGACGCCGGGAAAATGGCACCTTGGTTAGCTTTGACTGAGGCACTGGAGGAGTTAATGCCTCTTATCGGTCCGGGCACCGACTGGAGGGATTCGCGCTGGGTGTCTACTGTATAAAACAGTAGACACCCGTCCGCTATGGCCTTACTTAAAGGGATTCTACCATTAAAAAAACTTTTTTTTTTAGGTAACACGTCGGAATAGCCTTTAGAAAGTCAATTCCTCTCCTACCTTTGGAAGTGCTCTCCGCTGCGCCGTTCGTTCGAAATACCGGTTTGTACCGGTATGCTAATTAGTTCTCACGCAGCGATGGGAGCGTCCCCCAGCGCAGGAGATGTGATGGGGGCATCCCCACTGCTGCTAGAAAACCGACTCCAGCGCCGCCTCTATCTTCTTCTGCATCCGCCCCTTCCCTTTTCAGCTTGACGTCGGATGCCTGCGCAGTACGCTCTGTTCGGCAAACTTCGCCGAACGTACTGCGCATGCCCGCGGCCATAGTGCTGACACCGCAAATTCCCCGAACAGAGCGTACTGCGCAGGCGTCCGACGTCAAGCTGAAGAAGGAAGGGGAGGATGCAGAAGAAGATAGAGGTGACGCTGGAGTCGGCTCTCGAGCAGCAATGCGGACGCCCACATCGCGTCCTGCTGGGGGATGCCCCCATCGCTGCGAGAGAACTAATTAGCATACCGGTACAAACCGGTATTTTGAACGAACGGCGCAGCGGAGATCACTTCCAAAGGTAGGAGACGAATAGCCTTTCTAAAGGCTATTCCGACGTGTTACCTAGAAAAAAAAGTTTTTTAATGGTAGAATCCCTTTAAACACCCTAGTATGGCGGATATCAGGAAGTAGTTAAAGCAATCCTCTGGTTCACAATAAAAATGTTACATTACATGCATAATACTTGGTTAAACTCCCAGCGCCCTCCTTTCTGACTGCCGCCATGATTTTCGGTTTATGAACCTAAGGCCTACAAATGGGACATCACTGCTCACGTCAGCTGGTGGCCAATAGACAGAAGACTGGAGTGGTGGCCTCTGGAAATGGATTGGGGACAGGTAAATAATTTTGTTATGTCATTGGCCCCATGAGCAGCACTATTATATCTTTAAAAAAATAAATCAGAAAATGCCTTTAACACATTTACATAATAGATGATAAAATGTATGTTAGCTGAGCCCCCACCATTGGGACCCCCATCGGTTATTAGTACATGATGCTTAGCTCCCCATTTCTTCTTACTGCGCAGTCATAGTGATAGTCATTTTGTGACTTATAGGTAACGTCTCTGACTAATCGCTCATATTTCTCTTCCCTTTGGACCGCCATGACCACTTCTTCCAGCTGTGACTTGCCTCTGTAAAGTTTGCAACACAGACCTCTTTGGCTCCTCACTTCTCCAGGCACCCGATCCACATTGTCCTCACCTACACAAAGCCCCATGATGCTGCTACCCTAATTATAAAATATAATATATTCCCCCCCATAATGAATGATACCCCCAGATACTCCCAAGTACATCTTTATATTAACAATGTCTGTGTGTACCCTGTATAAATTGTGTCCATTATTAATAATGTCCCACAAATTTCCTAAGCAAAAGGTTTTCCAGGTCATGAGTAAAACCCTGGACTCTGGGGGGCAGCAACATGGGCAATTTTTTTTTTTTTTAACTCTTATTCTCTCTGAACCGTGAAGGAGAGCTGCCGCTCTCCTGCGCTGGTTCAGACATCTATGTCTCAGCGCAGGTGGCGTTATCACGCTGCTTACACTGAGACGCACACGTCTTACTGCCAGGAGAAGAGAAAACGGCGGCAGTGGGATCAGCAGTGCGGTCAGTAAGTATTATACCTTTTTTTTTGTTTTATAATAGGCTGTTAACTGCTGGAGTATTCCCCAGCAGGTAGCGGCCTATTTACCAACCTCCCCGGGACTTGACTAATAAAATGGTCTAGTAAGAGCTGTGACCTACCTCCAAACCCCATTCCACCCTCACCCCCATTAAGGACACTGACACGTTAGTTGGAAGTAAAGGCCACAGCGGCCAATTTTATTAACACCATTAACAAATATCCTTGACTACATTCGAAAATAACAATAACATTATGCATAACATCACCATAATCCTCCCCCACGATAACTCCACCCCGACATAAGGAGGGGTCTCTGAAGGCAATATTTTTACCCCCATAAGAACTCCAATAAATTCCGGCTATTACCCCTGGCCGTGCACTCCTAGCCCAAGGGCACCCACACCGGAGTGTTAACCCGTCCTGGGTACCCTGCCTCAGGACTTATCAACCCTTAAATTTCAAACTATCATCCATACAGAAAGTGGGTGGAGCTAACCCTCCTTTTTGGTCCTCCACCTCCCGCTTTGCCTACAAAGACCCCTCCTACCATGCCACGATGAACGGGAGTGACTCCTTACACCCGTTCGTCTCCCCACACCTGCACAGCTCGCTCAACACCATCCCGAATGCCCAACAGCCATATATCAATACCGATGGCTTTAAGATGTACGCCATCAGGCCGGAAAAGATCAGGTGACGCAACCTCCAGCTCGCGATGCCGAACCACCACCCCACCGTTCCTGGCCACAAACTGACCCACCGCCCAATTAAGCTTGATCCGGGCCTTTTTAATGCCCGCGACCGAATGAGCATGTCTCCAGGACAACCGAGGCACAATGTTCGACCACACCACTAGAAGACCGGGAAAGCGCAAAAGATCCAATTTAATATCCCGAGTCACCTCCCTAGACACCCTCAGCCCCAAATCATCCCCCCCGGCGTGAATGACTAAAACAGGGAGAACTACAAGTTCCAGCATGGCCAGGCTACTAATAGATTGTATTGGGACATTTCAGGTGGTATGGGACACTGCATGGGAGAATATACTGTTCTGTCCCCACATGAGGCGAATGAAGATGTGGCAGGTGGATAGGGGCTGGGAGAGGTCCTACCTTCGTTTCCTCAATGCAGGGCAGACAGGACCATGTTGCTCAGCGTCCGGAGAGATGATGCACATCAGGAATGGTGAAGTTCAGGCTTGTTTATTTGGAAGACTGGACATACAGCATGTGATGGAAATGCAGCACTTCTCCAGGAATACAGGTGTAACAAGCAGGATGGTACAGCAAGTGTGAGCAACTACTCATAAGTGAAGTTTGTGATAAGTGAGTGTGAGTATGTGTGGTCGAAAACTGATGCCTTCTGCTGCTCAGTCCAAGGGTGTCTCTCCCAGAGAAAATGGAGACTAATGATAAGTGAAAACAGGAAACAGTTACCCTGAACCAGGAAGTGAAGGCATGTACAGAATTAACTACAGGCTGTCATACAGAAAAAGGACAGCAGGTGGCAGCAAGCATTAAAAAGAATACAATCTATGAATGAACGGTATGATTATATCTGGATGAAACAGCACACTCCCCGTCTGAAATTCCGTAAGGGATTTCACTATATATATTTTTTAAAGTCCAATAACCTAGAAAACAAACACAAATATGCATGCAATATAATATTAACTTCAAACGAGGCAGATGACAGGCAGTTCCTGAGATAATCCAAAGATACCCATCTTCGGATCGGAGAAGCCGCACTAGGCCAAACTATCTCCGACCCAGTTGTAATCCAATGAACGAAGTACTAGGGTAGTGTTCTGTTCATGGTTCATCCTACCGGAATGTCCTCAACTGGTAGTATCAGTACGAGCTCGTGGATTGGCCTCTGAAATATCTTAGGTTCACCTTTCCTAAGGACCTTCAGCTCCACCTTCCGGACCTTACCGTCTTGACTTGGGAAAGTCTTTGTAACGATTCCCATAGGCCAGTCGATTCTTTGAGCTTGTGGTTCCTTCATTAGCACCACGTCTCCTTCTTTCAAGTTTGGTATATTCTGTCGCCATTTTCTTCTTCCTTGGAGAATCACGAGATATTCCTTTCTCCACCGGTTCCAAAAGTAATCAGCGAGGTATTGCACCCGTTTCCATTGCTTCTGATAGGTGTTTGCGTGAGTAAACTCTTCGCTGATGGTTAGTGGGTTCCCAGTCTTTTGGGTGAGAAGAGTAGCTGGCGTAAGAATGGTCGACATTTCGGGATCCATTGACACTGGGACGAGTGGTCTTGAGTTGATTATGGCCGAAACTTCAGCCAGGAGAGTGACCAGAGTCTCATGGGTGAGCCTTGAAGAGTTCACGTCCATAAGCATAGAGTTTAGGATGTTGCGTGAGATTCCAATCATTCTTTCCCAGGAACCTCCCATGTGAGAACTATGTGGAGGATTGAAGATCCAGGTACAACATCTTTCTGCCAATTGATCCTGAATTGGCTTGATGTTGATATCCAGATCTCGACAAGCACCAATGAAGTTGCTTCCACGGTCGGACCTTAACTGTTTCACTGGTCCTCTGATCGCTAGAAAACGCCGGAGAGCGTTGATCAGGCTGGAAGTGTCCATAGACTCTATTACCTCTATGTGGACAGCACGTACACTCATACAAGTGAATAATACAGCCCAACGTTTGCTGTTGGCATACCCGCCTCGAGTTTTGCGTGCGGATATCATCCATGGCCCAAAGACGTCTAGGCCAACGTAGGTGAAAGGCGGTTCGGCACTCAGTCTGTCAGAGGGCAGGTCAGCCATTTGTTGATGTACCTGTTTTCCCCTGGTTTTACGACATTGAACACAGCGATGTAGTGCTCCTGCTACACGTCTTTTCATACCTATGATCCAAAGTCCTGCAGACCGTAATTTGCCTTCTGTAATCTGCCTGCCTTGGTGTTCGGTTTTTTCATGAAAGTGCCGGATTAATAGATCAGTGATATGATGTTTACTGGGTATGATGCAAGGATGTTGCTCTGAAGCCACAATCTTGGCTTGATTCAAACGACCACCGACTCTCAGCAAACCAAAACTGTCCATCACTGGATTTAAATGAGCAATGGGGCTTTTGAGAGGGATTTGCTGCTTGTGGTATAGGCATTTCCATTCAGTACTGAATACGCTCTGCTGGACGCAACGTATTATAAGGGACTCACAGTGAGAAATGTCCTCGGCAGAGAGTGGTTTATGGCAAACGTGCCAACCGTGACAGTCTTTGTCTTCATGTGAGTTGTTATAAGATCTCGCAATGTGGACTAACCTTGTTATAGACTTGACAAGTTTCATCCAATTGGAGAAGCGTTCAAAGCGTTGGCAACCGAGGCTGGAGGTTGTTTTAGTGTTTGTTGTCAAAGCACTAACCTCGGAGCGGACTTCTGGGTCACCATCCGGATCCTGAAGACTTCCTGGACACATTCACTTCCCTTCTGTTCCAACAGAAACTTAGGACCTGAAAGCCAAGAAGAGTTAGCGAAGGAACTTATAGACATACGTCTAGTGGCATGGTCAGCTGGATTAAGTTCGGATGGGATATAGTACCATTGTTCGGGCTTGGAAGATCTCCTTATTCTCTCAATGCGGTTACTGACGTACACATAGAAGCGTCTTGTTTGGTTGTAGATGTAACCTAAGACGATCTTACTGTCACTGTAGTATTGTACGTTATCTATGTTGACGTCCAGCTCGTGCTGTATAAAGTCTGCGAGTTCTACTGCAAGCACGGTGCCACAGAGCTCAAGCCTGGGAATAGTGTGTTCAGGCTTAGGAGCCAACTTAGCTTTGCCGAAAACAAACCCAACGTGATCTTGATTGTCGGGTCCCGTTACCTTCAGATAGGCAACTGCTGCAATGGCCTCCATGGATGCATCCGAGAACACATGAAGTTCCCTTCTAGTGCTAGCAGCGAGTGAGGTTCTGGCGTAACATCTTGGTATATGGATTTCATCCAAGGCACACAAAGATTGTTTCCAGGTTTCCCATTTTGATTCCTTATCAGGGGGAAGTGGGGCATCCCAGTCTTTGACTGTTTCGGAAAGTTGTCGCAGAAGAGATTTACCTTGTATGGTTATTGGTGCTACGAATCCCAGCGGGTCGTATAAGCTATTCACCACTGACAGGACACCACGTTTAGTGAATGGTTTATCTGCGCAATTGATTTGGAAACTAAAGGTATCGGCTGACAGGTTCCACCTCAAGCCTAGGCTTCTCTGCACAGGTGGACAATCTGATCCCAGGTCTATGTCCTTGAATACTGGAGCGTAGTCACTCGACTCAAAGGCTCTCATGACAGCCGGACTGTTTGAAGCAATTTTGTGCAGTCTAAGATTAGCTCGGTACAGCATACCTTGGGTCCTCTTGAGTAGGTCGATCGCCGCTTCTTCTGTGGGTAGAGATTTTAGTCCATCATCTACATAGAAGTCTTTCTCTACAAAGTCTCTGGCGTCTATTCCATATTCGGACTCTCCTTCTTGTGCGGTTCTCCGCAGACCATAGGTTGCCACTGCGGGGGAAGGGCTGTTCCCGAATACGTGCACCCTCATGCGATACTCCACCATCTCTTTGTTGGGGTCATTGTCCTTGTACCACAGGAACCTGAGGAAATTCCTATGGTCCTCTCTGACTATGAAACAGTGAAACATCTGTTCAATGTCAGCGGTGATGGCAATGGGCTCTTTCCGGAACCTCATCAACACTCCTACTAGGTTATTTGTTAGATTAGGACCTGTGAGGAGGACATCGTTGAGAGATACGCCTTGATGTTTGGCACTTGAATCAAAGACAACTCTAATTTGCTTAGGTTTCCGTGGGTGATACACTCCGAATGAGGGTAGGTACCAGCACTCCTCATTTTCCTTTAAGAGAGGCGCTGGCTCCGCATGGTTATTCCGGAATATTTTGCTCATAAAGGTGATAGTGTTCTTTCATCTCTGGTTTGTTGCTAAGTGTACGCTGGAGGGAGTTGAATCTGGACAAAGCTTGTTCACGATTGTTCGGGAGTCTTACCCTGGTGGCTCGGAAGGGTAAGGGAAAAACCCAGTGATTAGTCTTGTCTTTAAGGAACTCATTGTCCATTATCCTGACAAATTCCTTGTCTTCCATTGATGGGGCTACCTTGTTGTCATCCTTAGTTGTATGAAACACTGATTTTCCCAAGTCGTCTGCATAGGGAGAAGGAATGGCATCAGGTAGTTGTACGGGATCTGGGGGCTTCTCTTTCACATCATAGTGACGAGGGCATGGTTTGCAGAAAGTAGTTCGACCGTCCCGGCGTACATAGGTCTTAAAGGAATCAACACATGTTCGGTCCAAGCACACATTTCCTATGATTACCCACCCTAAGTCAAGTCTCTGTGCGTAGGGGGCGTAGTCAGGACCATTGCACTGTTGGCGGACCTTATGTATCCTTAAGTTGTCTCTGCCAAGCAGAAGTAGTATTTCAGCGTCTGTATCCATAGGTGGGATAACGTTGACTAGGTGCCTTAGGTGTGGTTGATGGAACGCAGCTTCTGGGGTAGGAATCTCATCCCTTTGGTTTGGTATTTGATCGCATTCAATTAGAGTAGGTAGGGGTATTTCTACGCCTCCATTGATGGGAGAAGCGATGAAACCTTGTGCCCTCCTGCCACTAGTTTCTATGCGGCCTGAGCAAGTGTTCAGAGTGTAGGGCATCGCTGGTCCTTTGATTCCAAAGACTTCAAAGAACTTAGGTCCAGCTAGGGATCGATTGCTCTGATCATCAATGATGGCATACATTTTTACTGCATTCTCTGGTTGCCCTTCTGGATAAACTCTGATTAGGCATATCCTAGCACAACATTTATCACTTTGGCTCTCCCCACATACTTCTGAGCATGAGCAGGAGACCGCTGTGGTAGACTTGGTGTTAGCCTGTGGCTCCCCGCCATGGCTTGTAGCCGGACTAGAGGTAACTGCGACTGCTGGATCGCTGGTGGCTGAGGTTGGATGCAAAGCTGATGGGTGTTTGTCACTATGACACTCTTCACACTTAATGGCAGATTTGCAGTCCTTGGCCATGTGTTCTAAAGAGGCGCAGCACTTGAAACACACCCCAAGTTCACTGAGTATTTTCTTGCGCTCCAGCATAGTTTTGGACCTGAAGCCTCTACATTTGTTCAACGAGTGTGGTTTTTTGTGAATGGGACACTCACGATTGAAAGATTTATCTCTTGAGGAAACAGTGTGCTGTTTATCAGTGGGTACCGCAGGTAGTGGCAGGTTAGTCTTTCTGACACTTACACTGCTCTTCAAATCCTTGCGTTTATGTGTGACGCTTTCATACCTTGGTGAGGATGTTGCTGTGGCTGCGGTGTTAGACTCCAGGAAGTCTAGGCTAGGGTCATTCCTCATTTGGGCCTGTTCGTCGATGAACTTGCAGAATTGAATGAATGGAGGAAAGGTGACATCATGTGACCGTTTGTACCTGGAGACACATACCGCCCACTTCTCTTGCAGACTATGTGGCAGCTTTGAGACGATTGGGTTCACCCCATGGGCGGTGTCTAGGTAGCACAATCCAGACAGACGAGGATCCTTTTTTGCAAGTTCCAGCTCCATAAGCAGATCACTCAAGTCCAGAAGCTTGTGGGCTTCCTTAAGGTTGGTCCTTGGAACATTTTGCAGTCTCTTGAATAGGGACCTTTCTATGGCTTCAGCGCTACCGTAGGTTCTTTCGAGTCTTAGCCAGGCAGCAGCGAGACCTGATTCCGCTTGCCCCACATAGACGGTCCGAAGACTCTTGATACGGTTTGAGGAGTCAGGACCCAACCATTTAACCATAAGGTCGAGCTCCTGTTCTGCAGATAGGTTGAGGTCAGCAATGGCGGCCTTGAAGGTAGCCTTCCAGGCTCTGTAGTTCTCTGCACAATCATCAAACTTTGAGAGGCTGGTACTGATCAGCTCTCTGCTCACCATAAACCTGGCAAATTCAGACATGTCTGATCCTTCACTCCTTGTTGCCGTGTTAGCTTGTGGTGCTCCTTGGGCGTATAAGCTGTGTGGCGTGAAAGGGTGAATTGCTCCTGGGTAGAATGATGTCGCTGCAGGGTTGAGCTGTGGTTTAACCTCTGGAGATTTCGATGACTGCGGCTTGAACTGTGGAGATGGGCTGGAATGCGTCTTGTGGTCGTCTTGTGATGATTGCTGCTCCTGAGGGGACACATTATGGCATTGGTCTTGGGTCTCTGCAGATGCTGTGGGTAACACTGGCACCGTAGGTTGGGCTGACTTGGATGTTTCCACATTGTCGGGTAGAATGTCACTGGAGAAGGCATGTGCTGCAGATATCTGTCTCTGTACGTAGACTCTGGTACGAACAGCTGGATCATCTTCTTCCAGTGGTGGTAGGCAAATTGGGTCGAGGTTTTGCTTCAAAGCTTGCTCGAGTATTGTTACTTCAGCTAATGCAATTTTTTCCTCCATTTCTGTTTGAAGGATCTTTGCTTTGGCTTCTGCCTCTGCCATTGCTTTCTTGGCTTCTGCCTCCGCCTCTGCTTTCTTGGCTTCGGCCTCTGCCTCTGCTTTCTTTTCTGCGTAGGAACGTCTTAGTTTGGATCGCTCTGCGTTTAAACGAGCCTCTAGAATTCTGTCGCTGAGGGCAGAAGTTCTTGAGCAGGATGATCTGTATGATCGAGAAGAGTGCTTGGATGAGCCTGACCTGTTAGATCTGGCTTCTTGCAGATAAGTGATACGGAGCTCTGCTTTATCTTTGGCATCTTGCACAGCAGCGTCCCTTTCTCTGTTTGTGGAATCTGCTTTGCTTAGCTCTGATAAGGCTTCGTCAATATTAGAGTCTTTTAGGAAGGCAGCGTACCTTGTGGATAACCTCTTGTACCTTCCATGGGTCGCATCTAGCCGTTTTATAGTGTCCTGTAGACTAGCTGCATCATTTTTGTGGCGTTGGATGCTTGACATGAGGGAGGTGACTCGTTCCCATAGGTCATGCAGGTTGTCATTGAACTCATCCTTCATGTAATGGTAGTTCTCAAGGACCTTTACGGTTGGCTTAAGAGAGCGTACAGGTCGTGAGTCTTGGCCTGCTTCTGGTGCTGACTCTACTTCCCGTTCCTCATGGTAAGCAGTATCGGGTTGTATTTGATCTGTTTCAACACTGGGAGACAATGCAGAATCCTTTTCGGCCATTTGGTTTAAGGTGCGCTGTCTCTTTAAGAAACTGAACTTTTGAATTGGGGCCTGGAAATCGCAGTGCAGCTTAGTTAAGGTGTTCTGACAAGATTCCCAAGCTGTTTTGGAGAATCGTGGGGTTTTGCAGTCTAACAATCTGCATCAATGTTGTATAACATACAGAGAGTCTCTATACACAATGCAGACTAGGGTGACACTGCAGACAGTTTCTTAGCAGAGCAGAGTTGTGATATATGGGCAGGCAGAGGGGTTACTACAGGTTGGGGCCGGGCTTTAAGGCAGTTTTCGACTGTTCTGTCCCCACATGAGGCGAATGAAGATGTGGCAGGTGGATAGGGGCTGGGAGAGGTCCTACCTTCGTTTCCTCAATGCAGGGCAGACAGGACCATGTTGCTCAGCGTCCGGAGAGATGATGCACATCAGGAATGGTGAAGTTCAGGCTTGTTTATTTGGAAGACTGGACATACAGCATGTGATGGAAATGCAGCACTTCTCCAGGAATACAGGTGTAACAAGCAGGATGGTACAGCAAGTGTGAGCAACTACTCATAAGTGAAGTTTGTGATAAGTGAGTGTGAGTATGTGTGGTCGAAAACTGATGCCTTCTGCTGCTCAGTCCAAGGGTGTCTCTCCCAGAGAAAATGGAGACTAATGATAAGTGAAAACAGGAAACAGTTACCCTGAACCAGGAAGTGAAGGCATGTACAGAATTAACTACAGGCTGTCATACAGAAAAAGGACAGCAGGTGGCAGCAAGCATTAAAAAGAATACAATCTATGAATGAACGGTATGATTATATCTGGATGAAACAGCACATATACAACAAGAGAACTATAGTGCCCAGCATGCCCTGGCTCTTATTATGGGCTCTCTAAGGAGGGGGGACATTTCCCTGGCTCCCAACTCGCACCCTACAGAAGGAGAAAACCCCCCTCCTCCATATAAAGCGGTGCTCAGGGTGGGGTCTCTTACTTGTAGGATTCCTCCATTCATTATATTACATGTGGGGTCCATTATATTACTCACTGAAGTAGGGTGGAGACACTATCCTACTAATATTAGAAATGTGAAAGTTTGGATGTTTGGATGTTTGTTCCTCAATCACGCAAAAACGGCTGAATGGATTTGAATGAAATATGGCATATAGATAGATTGTAACCTTGATCAGCGCCACACCTCCCATGAGGCGACCTGAAGCGACCGCTTCAGGCGGCGCTATGCCAGGGCCCCAGGGAGGGCAGCATTTTTGCTTACCTAAGCCAGGACTGGCTTAGCACCGAGTGGTGGATTGGGGAGGCCGCTGAAGCAGCGCTGCTCCAGCGGCCTCCCCTCACGCTCAGGCAGAGAGCAGGTCCTCTCCCTGCCTGCGAACACCGCTAAGCCCCGCCCTCTTTGCTTCACCCCCCCTTCGCTCCATTGAAGTGAATGGGATGTGCTCACGTGTACGGCTCAGAATGAGCAGAGCTAGCCATACATGCGAGCACTTCCCATTCACTTCAATGGGAGCGCTCGTAGTAAAAAAAGCAGCCCATTCATTTCTATGGGGAGCGCTCGTATGCCGGCTTCCATAGAAATGAATGGGATCTGCTTTATACGCCGCTGATTCTGAACGTGTTTTAACGTTCAGAATCAGGCAGCGTATCAGTAGTGTGAACTTACCCTGAGGCTGCGTTCACACAGAGTTGTTTTGGTCAGGAAACTGACTCATATTCCTCCTCCAAAAAACGCCTCACCATAAAGTCCTATGGAGGAGGAATTTGAGTCAGTTTCCTGACCAAAACAACTCCATGTGAACGCAGCCTTAGATAGGGAGGGTGACAGGTGGAAGCATGAGCTATTGTGAATTCATTTGAATTGACCAATAGCTTCTGCACGAAGAGGGGAATGATCCAGGTTTTTACATTGTTCCATGGATGATATCAGTGTGCTGTCCTTTAATTTCGCAGACCCATAGACCTGAATGGCCTAGAGGAGTAGAGAAAGGGTCAGTGCACACAGAGTTTTTTGGCGCTGATTTTGACACTTAATCCGCCTCAAAGTCGGCCTCCAAAAAAAGCCTCCTAATAGAGTTCTATTGGGAGGCTTTTTTTTGGAGGCTGATTTTGAGGCGGATTCAGCGTCAAAATCAGCACCAAAAAATTCTGTGTGCACTGACCTGAATAGGGCATTTCATGTTTTTTTCCTCTGTCTCTCCATCCGTGAAAGACAGTGGATGTGTGAACGGCCCCATTGACCATAATGTACAGTCTTTTTTTTTTTTTTTTTGGTCTGAAAATGAGCCTGTGTATAGTACAATGTTACTAAATAACTTTACAGTGAAGCTGTCAGCAAGTTATGGGAGCTCCTCTCAGATTTCTGGCATGAGTTATCCTGTATTGTGTGACGATAAGAGGATGTGAATTAGTAGGATGTAAACTCAAATTTTTTTTTTTTTTTTGGGGGGGATATTTCTATTGTCTGCCTCAGGCAGCAGAAAGGCTAGGTTCACTCCTGCTTGGGATATTCCAGCAGGTAACGACTATGAAACAAAAAAAAATTATCCTCACCTACCTAACATCATTTTATTGTTGCCTGCATCCAGATGCAGAGATCTTCTAATTCAGCCCAGGACATGTCCCGCTCAGCTTTTTCAGAGTGGCCTGTCTTGAGCTAGTTTAGGACATAAAAATTGTAAAATGCCGCTTCTACGATAGTGCCGCCTGAGGTGACTGGCTCATTTTGCCTCATTAGCGGTACACCCCTGGGTTGAACATGTGAGGTGCTGCTCTATTCAAAGTATATGGGGCAGAAACAGCAGAGCCCTGGAGTTGTCTACAACCCAAAAAACGGTGATATCCCAACAACTGAGGCACGGATTAACAGTGGGGTAAGACCATTTGATTCAGGTGAGCCTATATTCTATACCTGTAGGGCTCAGTTGAAATACTAGGTTCTGGCGACAGACTCCCATTACAATAGAATGGAAGAACACATGCTTAGCTATGTTCTTTTCAATCTCTGACTTTGTGCAGTCAGGAGAAATGGGTACTTGAAGCCCCATTCCAGTGTCCCATTGACAGGTAATAGATATCCATTGTGGCACCATCCCATTATAGAGAACATAACACTGTTCAATATCCTTTAAGAGCCACTGGGCACTGAGGGCACCAGCAAGAGTAATAACATATGAGTCTGAATCTTATTCCTTGGACCTCATGCACACAGCGTGTAATGATAATTTTTAAACAGAACCAAATAGTATCCCCTATCGCTTAGTCAATACCAAACTTTTAGTGGGTTAAGACTTGCCACTTTTGGTTTGGTAATTTTTAAACAGCTGTCATATGGCCATTTCCAGAACCTTAAAAAATCTATGAGTGATTTTTTTTTTTTTAATAGACAGCGAATAAAGCCCATTAAAAATATGACATGTCCTACTTTTGACCGTTTTCACAGCCTGACAAACCCAATGAAGGTCCATTGATCCTTACTTAAGGTCTGTCAAAACTGATTTGCATCTGAGTGTCATCCATTAAAAACGGATTATTGGGTTGACTAAAAACAAAAAAGACCAATGAAGTTTATCCGTTTTTTTCAGCAGATTGTTGAAAGTGGATTTTAAAAGCAGAAAGACCAAAAAATACAAAATACAAACAAAACAAAGATGTTCAGAACCACCAGGGGAATGGTCCGGCCTAAATGGTCCGGCCAGCGAAGGTATGGAAATAGTAAGAAGAAAGAGGAAAGAGAAGCAGAGAGCACGAGGGGGAAAAGGGGTGGAGGGAGGGTAGCTAATGGGTGTGAGTAGGAAGCGAGCAAAAGACAGACCATGTAAGGCTGCCTTCACACGGAGTATACACTCCGCTCATTCTGATACGTAAACTCGTTCAGAGTGAGCTGCGTAAAACAGATCCCATTGACTTCAATGGGTGCCGGCTTACTCGCACTACCCATTGAAATCAATGGGAGGCTTTTTTACCTATTGCTTTCAATGTGATATGTACGTATCACATTGAACTCAATGGGTTAAAATGCATCCCATTGATTTCAATGGGTAGCGCGAGTAAGCTGGCACCCATTGAAGTCAATGAGATCTGTTTTACGCAGCTCACTCTGAACGAGTTTATGTATCAGAATGAGCGGAGCTTAAACTCCGTGTGAAGGCAGCCTAAGGGCCCCTGATAAGTCTACAAGCACAAGTTAAGAACTACTTAAAGAGGTTGTCCTGGCATTTTTTTAAATGTCTGGACAAGCAGGGGAGGTGAATTTTTTTTTTAACAAAATCATACTCCCCTGTCCCCAATGCTTCGGTGTCCTCCCGGCACACACTGGTCCTTCTGCTGAGGCGGCTTCTCATGGGTCTCTTCCTGAGTTACGTGACCGCTAAGGCCAGTCAGCAGCCTCAGTAAGAGACACGTGATGTCACAAGTAGTGACATCGCAGGCCCTTTGCTGTTTGGCCTCAGCGGTCACACGTGGCTTGGACTTCCGCCACACACTGAAGTCCACACTGCGCTGGGAAGGCTAGTGTGAACTTAGCACAAGCAGTACTGTGAAATAGACTGAACGGAAGGGGCCGCTCCTGTTACGCTTCCTCTTTAAATGTTGTTCAAAGGAAATAATAAATAAATTGACAGCAAATTGGGTAAAAGTATAATTGCCTCTAAGTACCTGCCACCTTGATGTTGTTTTTGCTTCCATTAAATTAAGAGTTTTTTTTCTGCTTTTTCAACATAACCATCATTATTGATGTTTTTGATGCGTTACAAAAAAAAATATCAAGAGAAAATTCAGAGCGGACTCAAGCAACAGTAAAGATTTCACCTTGCTGGAAATAAAAGCTCATTACAGTTGTCAACTAGAGATGTGAAGCTGAACCTTAGTGGTGTCTGTTCAGACTACAGGGAGAACCAAGTGACAGGAGCATAATGACACTTGTTAATACTTAACCAGCCTGCTGACTAATAGACATTTGTAGTCTTAGCCCTGCCAAAAATGCTAAGTTATAAATAGTAGGGAACAGTAAATTGTTATTTTATGCATAAAACAAAATTCTGCTGTTGGGTTCTATGGGACAGACGTCTGTCATTGGGGTAAGGCATCAGTATTAGAAAGGTGGATAACCCATTGAATAGACAGGGGTATAATTTATATTAGAGTGAAAGGAGGCACTGAAGAAGTGGGGTCCCAAAAAAGATGCTAAAGGGTATCACCCCTCCTACCCCCCCAGATCTATTTTTTTTTTATATTTGAATCCCATCCCCATAGGTAAGTGTTTACAATATTGGAGTAAAACGGTAAGTTTATTGGGGGGAAACTGCAAATGAAAGGAGGCTCTAGGGCCGCGTTCGGTCTCCTCTAGCCTTGATAAAACATCAGATATGATTGGGCATGATGGCGTGCACATTCCTTAACCACTTCAGTACCGGGCCAATTTGTGGTCCAGAACCAGACACATTTTTGGTTTTTTTGTATGTGCGGTTTTGAGGGCTGTAACATTTTTCTGGTATGTCTCATTCAACTAATTTTTGCGCCTTTTTTCGGCTGATTTCTGGGGTTGGTACATTTAGCCTCAGTTGCAGGAGGAATCCAACCTCCTGCACACTGTTCTTTACACTTACAGAGTTGATCTGAGTCCTGTACGACCCAGCAGCTCTGGTAAGACGCTGACACCGGTCAGAGGGCGGCCCCATCATGGTGGCGCGCATAGCTGTGTATACAGCTATTTTTAGTGGCTAACTAAAAATGATGACATATTGTGAGCTTTCAGGACTATCAACAAGGTCCCTTCATCAGGCTGGTATAACACAATATATTGTGATATTGTGTTATACCAGCCTGATGAAGAGACCTTTTTAGTAGTCCTGAAAGCTCGCACTATGTCATAATTTTTAGTTACCCATTAAAAAAGGTATCAAGTACTGAAGACTACATCATAGATCTCTCATCAAGAAGTACACTACCCAAAATTGGCCTCTGAGAGCCTTTTTATAAGACAGTAGGGGAGGCTATTATATGATGGCAAGCCCAGTGTCTAATCAGACCAGACCTGTAATCATTTACTTATCTACCAGAGCTATAACTACATGCCAAGTTCTACAGCAATGTAACATTTCTATCGGGGTGCGTTATTTCTTTTCTCAGCCAGTGTCTATATATTTGAGTTACCTTAGTAAATAATACCTGATATAATTCTTGTTACGAACTGTTCATATGAATTGTCCTTTCCAATAGTCCTAGTTTCTAAATGTAGCCTTCAAATCACATTGCTGATTTACCTTGGCGACTCCCGTTTTTTTTTTCAATAAATGATTTAACAATATCCCTGCATAATTCATCCCAGTTCTTCATTGCAGATGTACCTTTCATACGTTCATATGGCAACTGCTAAAATAAAATTGATTTGAGGGCATTTTATGTTCCCTACATTGGAACAACAGGAACTGTTGTGCATGGGCTTTATAATCTTGATAATAGCCATGGTTTGTCTGTGCTGTTCCCTGTAGATGCGGAGATACAAGGCAGGAATTTTAATATTCTTTTAGCTCGGGCAGTGTCATAATTGCTCCCATTGTGGATGTGTTGGAGTAAAATTACTATGAATCTCACACTTTCCATCCTTCATTTATCTTTTGCAGTCTAAAATTATATAACCCACTTATCCGGGTTGCCTTTATTTCTGTTGTAGTGCACTTATACATGAATTTTAATTAACGGAATGCAAATAAACATATAATTGGGTCTAGATATTTGCTCAAAAATATGTGAAAAATTAGAGTAAGGTTAATAGGAGCAAAATTTACATAATGCTTAGTTAGAATTTTTGTTATATATGTATGCCATTGACAGGATAAGCTCAATTGATACAACAAAATACACCAGCCACTCTGGGTTGTAGCTACTTTGGCCTGAGATTGATGATTTCTTAAAGACCCCACGTAGTGAACCACAGTGGAAAAACCAGTCACCTGAGAGGCAAGAGGCTGGTATATGAAGGATATGAGGCCCCTCATAGAGGTGCCAGCCCGACAGATCCTTTCAAAGGACGTAGGGAGGGAGACTCTAGTGGAACCGTGGAGAGAGCGGATAAAGTGAACTACCTGGGAATAATGGAGCCTTTGGCCCTGGGAAGACCTAGGTTAGCTATAAAATAATCAAAGGGCCTGAGCTCCAGCATCACAGGGTCAATCATGTCAGCAATCCGGAAGACGCCTGCCGTTGACCACACTCTAAACATGGCGGGTAGCAAACTATCAGGGAGAAGAGGGTTGTATAAGATAGACACCATAGACGAGCGCGGGGACACGAGAGAGAACTTAGCATTACACGTGGACCAGATATACTATACTACTATAGTCACCCTAAATTATACGTATTCTAAGTGTATTGTTTGTGTGTGCACATATGTGATGATCAAGACATGGTTATCTGGTTTTGTCACCTCTGGCACTATAAATGTGATTGGTGCTTTCCTTTTGAAGTTGAAAACCTACAAGCTTTGTTGGTTTATGGCTTTAATAGACGCATCTTTTCAGACAAGCCTATCACAATTCCTAATGCACAAAATTGTCTGAACACTGTATAAGCAATGCCGCCCCTGCTACCTCTTGTGTCACCCCCTCTACCTCATAGATTGTAAGCTCTTTTGAGCAGGGCCCTCAGTCCCATTGTGTGAAATGACGTTCTTTGTTATGTATGTCTGTATCTGAACCCTATAATTTGTACAGTGCTGCGGAATATGTTGGCGCTATATAAATAAAATGCATTATTATATAAGTCTGATACCATAAGTCAGTCAATCATAAGAGAGGGGGCTGTAGCTGCAAGACAGGAACTTCTTCCTGACATTAGAAATCTTTAAGAACTCAACTTTACCAGGAGGAATGAAATCGTTGAGCCCCCACCTCATGAAGGAGGAAGGTGTCCTTTGATAAACATCTGAACTAGATGGGACTCATGAACATAGGAGAGGGATTGCTGAAACATGAGACAAGCCCTAATGTTATAAAAACCTGCTGATATCAAGAGAACTTTGTCACACCATTGGAGCCACCCAAGCTTGGTCCTGGCCATGTTCATTGTTACAATCTCCATAGAACCAGGAGAACTATAACTCATAAGGTTTTTCTGTTTTTCGCCTTTCCATTTTTACAACTGTTTTGCTCATTTTGTCACCCTATGTTTATATTTTTTTATACATAGATATTGAAGTGTGTTTCTGTTCTGATTATTAGAGAGGAATGTGTGTATTTGAGTGAGTTCCTACTATCCCCTCGAAGTTAGTAGGTGGTGGGTGGTGTGTATCTGGGGTGCATGGACTATTTGGGGGTATGGTTGCTCAATTTGCAGCCTGAGTGAAGGATGAGTGCAAGATTAAGCGAGAAAAGTGAATTAACCTCTGACAACCGCACCCACATCACATAGTAGGGAGTCCTGTAAATGACACACCCCTTTAATTCAGTCTATGGTGTTCTAGTCCATGGTATTTGTTAGATTACTAATCAATGTATTAATGCTCCAGTCTATGGTGACTTCAAGGATATTTAAAGAAAACCCTCGCAGATTGCAAATTTTTCGTAGTGTATACCATACCAAATTTCTTGCGTAACCATAGAGTGTCAGATACAGAATGTTTAATGCAGTGAAGCCTCTTTGAGACATCCAGTCAATATTGTATTGGAATGAGGTCTTCTAGGGAAGTGTTCTCAAGGAAGATGGCCTGCATCATAATATATGATGGGATTATGGTCAGGATAATGTGAGAGTATTCCCAAAGCACAGGCTTCTGGAACTATTTATCCACTGTGGACCTCTGTTTCAGGACTGTACTTCTTTTATTGTGGAAGAAGTTGGTTGCCTTAATGCATTAGATATCCAGTAAAGTTATGTGTGAACTGTTTCTTGCAACCACAAGTCTCCTAAGTCTCATGGGCACTGCAACTCACATCTGGCTCAGGAGGGTGGAAGTCCATTAGACTACTCCTTGCGTGATGATTGTCACCATCATAACGTACATTGTAGGCCCCATCAGCTCTGCACCAGTCCAGGAGAAGAACTATAAGATTTAGTCGAGCCAGCTAGCCACTGTGACAACTCCTGATTCCAGTTCTATTACTCCCAGTCTCCCTGTTCCCTTCAATGGATACAATACAATACAAAGAAGCTTTATTGGCACATCTGAATAGGTATTTGGCATTGCCAAAGTGAACGTAGAGTGGATGGATGGGTGGAACGGGGGGTTTGGGGTACAATAGTCCTTGCCGTCTCGTCTTTCTCCTCGTTTAGTGGCAGCTGGACAGTAGACACATGGTGAGTAGAGATGAGCGAACACTAAAATGTTCGAGGTTCGAAATTCGATTCGAACAGCCGCTCACTGTTCGAGTGTTCGAATGGGTTTCGAACCCCATTATAGTCTATGGGGAACATATACTTGTTAAGGGGGAAACCCAAATCCGTGTCTGGAGGGTCACCAAGTCCACTATGACACCCCAGGAAATGATACCAACACCCTGGAATGACACTGGGACAGCAGGGGAAGCATGTCTGGGGCATAAAAGTCACTTTATTTCATGGAAATCCCTGTCAGTTTGCGATTTTCGCAAGCTAACTTTTCCCCATAGAAATGCATTGGCCAGTGCTGATTGGCCAGAGTACGGAACTTGACCAATCAGCGCTGGCTCTGCTGGAGGAGGCGGAGTCTAAGATCGCTCCACACCAGTCTCCATTCAGGTCCGACCTTAGACTCCGCCTCCTCCGGAAGAGCCAGCGCTGATTGGCCGAAGGCTGGCCAATGCATTCCTATGCGAATGCAGAGAGTTAGCAGTGCTGAGCCAGTTCTGCTCAACTACACATCTGATGCACACTCGGCACTGCTACATCAGATGTAGCAATCTGATGTAGCAGAGCCGAGGGTGCACTAGAACCCCTGTGCAAACTCAGTTCACGCTAATAGAATGCATTGGCCGGCGCTGATTGGCCAATGCATTCTATTAGCCCGATGAAGTAGAGCTGAATGTGTGTGCTAAGCACACACATTCAGCTCTACTTCATCGGGCTAATAGAATGCATTGGCCAGCGCTGATTGGCCAGAGTACGGAACTCGACAAATCAGCGCTGGCTCTGCTGGAGGAGGCGGAGTCTAAGATCGCTCCACACCAGTCTCCATTCTGGTCCGACCTTAGACTCCGCCTCCTCCAGCAGAGCCAGCGCTGATTGGCCGAATTCCGTACTCTGGCCAATCAGTGCTGGCCAATGCATTCTATTGGCGTGATGAAGCAGTGCTGAATGTGTGTGTTTAGCTCAACTACACCGGTGGAGTAGTTGAGCTAAGCACACAGATTCAGCTCTGCTTCAATCAGCGCTGGCCAATGCATTCTATTAGCTTGATGAAGCAGAGTGTGCACAAGGGTTCAAGTGCACCCTCGGCTCTGATGTAGCAGAGCCGAGGGTGCACTTGAACCCTTGTGCACCCTCGGCTCTGCTACATCAGAGCCAAGGGTGCACTTGAACCCTTGTGCACACTTGGCTCTGCTACATCAGAGTTGATGGTGCGCTTGAACCCTTGTGCACACTCTGCTTCATCAAGCTAATAGAATGCATTGGCCAGCGCTGATTGAAGCAGAGCTGAATCAGTGTGCTTAGCTCAACTACTCCACCGGTGTAGTTGAGCTAAACACACACATTCAGCACTGCTTCATCACGCCAATACTATGCATTAGCCAGTGCTGATTGGCCAGAGTACGGAATTCGGCCAATCAGCGCTGGCTCGGCTGGAGGAGGCGAAGTCTAAGGTCGGACCAGAATGGAGACTGGTGTGGAGCAATCTTAGACTCCGCCTCCTCCAGCAGAGCCAGCGCTGATTGGCCGAATTCCGTACTCTGGCCAATCAGCGCTGGCCAGTGCATTCTATTGGCGTGATGAAGCAGTGCTGAATGTGTGTGTTTAGCTCAACTACACTGGTGGAGTAGTTGAGCTAAGCACACAGATTCAGCTCTGCTTCAATCAGCGCTGGTCAATGCATTCTATTAGCTTGATGAAGCAGAGTGTGCACAAGGGTTCAAGCGCACCCTCGGCTCTGATGTAGCAGAGCCGAGGGTGCACTTGAACCCTTGTGCACCCTCGGCTCTGCTACATCAGAGCCAAGGGTGCACTTGAACCCTTGTGCACACTTGGCTCTGCTACATCAGAGTTGATGGTGCGCTTGAACCCTTGTGCACACTCTGCTTCATCAAGCTAATAGAATGCATTGGCCAGCGCTGATTGAAGCAGAGCTGAATCTGTGTGCTTAGCTCAACTACTCCACTGGTGTAGTTGAGCTAAACACACACATTCAGCACTGTTTCATCACGCCAATACAATGCATTAGCCAGTGCTGATTGGCCAGAGTACGGAATTTGGCCAATCAGCGCTGGCTCTGCTGGAGGAGGCGGAGTCTAAGGTCGGACCAGAATGGAGACTGGTGTGGAGCAATCTTAGACTCCGCCTCCTCCAGCAGAGCCAGCGCTGATTGGCCGAATTCCGTACTCTGGCCAATCAGTGCTGGCCAGTGCATTCTATTGGCGTGATGAAGCAGTGCTGAATGTGTGTGCTTAGCTCAACTACACCGGTGGAGTAGTTGAGCTAAGCACACAGATTCAGCTCTGCTTCAATCAGCACTGGCCAATGCATTCTATTGGCGTGATGAAGCAGTGCTGAATGTGTGTGTTTAGCTCAACTACGCCGGTGGAGTAGTTGAGCTAAACACACACATTCAGCACTGCTTCATCACGCCAATAGAATGCACTGGCCAGCGCTGATTGGCCAGAGTACGGAATTCGGCCAATCAGCTCTGGCTCTGCTGGAGGAGGCGGAGTCTAAGGTCGGACCGGAATGGAGACTGGTGTGGAGCGATCTTAGACTCCGCCTCCTCCAGCAGAGCCAGCGCTGATTGGCCAAAGTACGGAATTCGGCCAATCAGCGCTGGCCAATGCATCCCTATGGGAAAAAGTTTATGTCACAAAAATCACAATTACACACCCGATAGAGCCCCAAAAAGTTATTTTTAATAACATTCCCCCCTAAATAAAGGCTATCCCTAGCTATCCCTGCCTGTACAGCTATCCCTGTCTCATAGTCACAAAGTTCACATTCTCATATGACCCGGATTTGAAATCCACTATTCGTCTAAAATGGGGGTCACCTGATTTCGGCAGCCAATGACTTTTTCCAATTTTTTTCAATGCCCCCGGTGTCATAGTTCCTGTCCCACCTCCCCTGCGCTGTTATTGGTGCAAAAAAGGCGCCAGGGAAGGTGGGAGGGGAATCGAATTTTGGCGCACTTTACCACGCGGTGTTCGATTCGATTCGAACATGGCGAACACCCTGATATCCGATCGAACATGTGTTCGATAGAACACTGTTCGCTCATCTCTAATGGTGAGTATATAAAAATATAAAAATTTGTGTTGGTGCATTTAACAACAGAGATCCTTCGCTACGGATGTCATGAAGTAGTCTAGTGCACCATCCACATCACCAGCCTTGGAAATGGTGGTCATGTGATTCATAAGGTCAACATGAAAACCATATGATTATGGCACTATTCACCTAACACGATGGTCCATAGTGACTTCCCATGGTGATCTATGACTATTTATCATAGTCATGCCATGCTGCAAAGAGTAATGGACGGAGACCTGCAGCGGGCAAATCTCTGGTCCACACGAAGGGTAATAGATAGATGGACAAATGGCGGTTCTTACTTTGCCATAACACCATTAGCCACAACACAATTTCCGAAAATGATGCAAACAGGTAAATGAACATTCTGGCATCTGTAAAATGTGTGATAATGTATTACATTTCCGCTACATTGTAAATTGCTCTTTTCTCCGGTTTTGGCAGTCTGCTTTAAATGAATATTCCTTTTTCACAAAAGCATCTGGAGGAAAACAATTATGAGCCAGTTAATTACCAGTAGAACAATTACCAGTCAGTTAGGTTTCATTTACTGACGGATATTTCTTAGCTCATATTTTGTTTAAGGGCAGCTGGTTATTAAAGTTCTGAATAGGAGCTCTCATTATTCAAGTGCTTTATTGATATTCTAATGTTGTTTTTCCATCAAGAGAAAAAAGTAGTCCAAAAAGCAAAAGTAAGTTAAATTGCTGGAAATAGTACCGGCATTAACAAGTAATTGGCTAATAGAATGTATTTGTGTCGCACTTACCTGCCCTCGTCCATGGACCAAATGTTCTCTTGAGTCTATGGACATAATGGTACATTATGTTATAACACAGATGTTTGCACTAACGTCTCCTCGATTATGTTGTTTTCATTCATTAAGGAACACTATGCTCTTCTAGATAATGTTCTCTGTACAGATTTATGATGTAGATAAAGTGGAAGTAGTTCGTAGGATGATTTCTCTAGTTATGAGATGTTCTTCACTAATAACTCCTTATGTAGTATTCTTGACTAATGTACCATCGGCGTCTACCTATAGATGTGCTAGTAAAAGGAGACATGGCAAACATAGGGGAGGTAGGACCTCCAAGAAACGGAGACGCTGGATTACATTACTCAAGTGAAGACATCTGTCATCGATATGAGACATTGACATTGATATGTGGCAGATCATTAAATTCTAGAACTGATAGCTGAAGAATTAGGAGACATCTCTTCTATTCCAAAACTCCTTAAAAAATATACTTACACAATTATTAAGGTTGGATAAAGACACAAGTCCATAAAATCCAACCTACAAACCTTATAAATTAATCCAGAGGAAGATAAAATAAAAAAAAAACATGAGTCTGCGGGAATTGCCCCATCAAGAGAAAAGAATTCTTTCCCAATCCAAATACACTGCCTACCAATAAGTATTTGGACACATGTGATAGAATAGAAAAACAACATTTCTTCCTATACAATAGTTGGTAGAGCCCAGCAGATGCTTCCTTACTGATGGTATTGAGCGACACAATACTCCTGGATGCCTGGTGAAACTCCTGGTGTATGTGAGCCATCGGTTGGGTGCGGTTTTTCTCCAGCACTTGTCGGTCTCTATCTCCCAGTTTCAGGGGTCTGCTGACTTGGGGCACGTTCCGACAATTACCGTTCACCTTCCACTTCGTAATCACATAGGCCATTGTCCATTTTGGGTAATTCAGTTCACTTGCTATGTCCCTTAAGGATCAACCATTTCTGTGGTACCCCACAATTACCCCTTTCTCGAAATTGGACCACTGTGCACTTTGTGGCATCTTGCATGTGACTAATGCCAATGCACTAATGCCAATGCTGTTTCCTATTTAATGGTGGAAGGTGTGACGTACATCACGACTGCAGATATCTTCATTTGCATGGGTGTCCAAATACTTCTTGGTAGACAGTGTATGATAATTGGACTAAAAACATGAATGACGGATATATAGTAATTATTTCTGTGTATAATACACGTCTGACCGTTGGATTCCGTCAGCAGTGTCTGTGTCTATTGTCCATACAAGATTTTAGCAACGGACACTGGTCCGTCTGAAATTTCCATTAATTTCAATGGGATTTTATCTTGTGTCTGTTTTACAACCATGTCCGTTTTGTCAATTGGACTAAAAAAATCCTACGTGCGGGATTTTTCTGTCCGTTTTCTGTCCAGACTCCCTCAAATGGATTACTGACATGAACGAGGCCTAAGACACGGTTGTGTTATATCAAATAGGCCTATTTGTCTGTTATTTATGGAATTGTCGCTCCATTGGGTTCAGCTGGTGTGGCTGTCCCATGTGAGCAAGGTTATAATCTTAACTCAAATTTTATGACAATAATTTTGACAAATTATATGTAATAATATTTTATCCACATTATAATTAAAACTTGTGTTGGATTTAATTTTTCGATCACCCTTTGTATTTGCACATCCTAAACTCCTCACAATTCACTACCAACAGATTAATGTTATGGACTAGTCACCATTGTGCACCCGCAATGCGAAAAATAAAAACCATCAAAATCCTTCTCCACAGATCCCCTACACATAGCCTCAACCTCAGAGAGGAGAAGTATATTTTTCCTATATCCTTGGCAAATCCATCCGAATAGCAAATACAACGCTGTTGTGATGTGTGAATTGTTCCTTACAAATTAATTGAGTTTATTTTTTAATGTAACGAACAAGCGAGAATCCATATTCATTCACATCTGTTATCTAAAGAGAGACAGATTTGCCGGGAAAAAGGTTTCGTTTTGTAGACGTAAAAATAAATCTAAATCATATAATACTTAATGAGATCAGCGTGTGCTAAGTGTTAGAAATTGGCCTTAAGTCTGTGGCGGTGAATGGGTTAATTACATTGAAGATCTGTTTGCTGCGCGCAGTTGTTAGGAAAGCTTCTTGCCAGATTGTCCTCCAAGTAAATGTTGATTGGGTCTACAAGTGAATTTATTGCTATTGATTTAACCTGACAGGCCCGGCTAAATTTCCCTTTCTTGCTAAGTGTGCATTTTCCTCCTATGTGGAGTTATATATTTATTTTTGTTTGGCCAAGTTCTTCCTCCAAGAACATTCAGAAGTTTTTTTCTCTAGTGCATAAAATAGCGATATTGGTTAATACAGATATTTGCTCTAATAATCGCAGGGCGTTGCTTCCGAAATAGATTGTACACTCATTTTTTTAATGTAATAATTAGAGATGAGCAAACAGTAAAATGTTCGAGATTTGATATTCGTTTCGAGTAGCCCCTCAATATTCGACTACTCGAATCGAATATTGAATCCTATTATAGTCTATGGGCGGAAAATGCTTGTTTCAGGGGTAGGCAACATTCGATCAAATTATACTTACCAAGTCCACGAGTGAGGGTCGGGCTGGATCCTCTGAGAAGTCTTCTCCGTGCAGCGTCCCCGCGGCATCTTCTGGCTCTGAATTCACTCTGCCAGGCATCAGGCCTGTGCAGAGCCGACTGCGCATGTCCGCACTACAAGCGGACATGCACAGTCGGCTCTGCCCAGGCCCGATGCCTGGCAGAGTGAATTCAGAGCCGGAAGACGCCGCGGGAAAGCTGCACGGAGAAGATTTCTAAAGGTAGGAGAAGAACCAGCGTTGATTGGCTGACTGTATAGCATTCGGCCAATCAATGCTGGTTTTGCATCAAACTTTTCCATTCGAATAGCGAGTGGTACTCGATCGAGTACGAGTATTTCGAATACTGTAGTATTCGATCGAATACCTACTCGATCAAGTACTACTCGCTCATCTCTAGTAATAATGAATTCAATCTATACTGCGCAGATGTCTTTGTTGGCCGACTATATCTCTTCTAAGCAATATTTTTCCATGGAATATATTGGGGATAAGTTTCCCAAAGCTTAACCCAGCTGCGCGCTCCCTCGGTGTAATCAGATCAGGTACACGAATGTAACAGCAAGCGCAAATTTATTGTTAAAAGATAACGCGTTTCGGAAGCTATCTGTTAACAATAAATTTGCACTTGCTGTTACATTCGTGAACCTCATCTGATTACACTGAGGGAGCGTGCAGCTGGGTTAAGCTTTGGGAAACTTATCCCCAATATATTCCATGGAATTATTTCTGACCTATGAGTTGTTAACCAGCAGACGCTGCCCATTGGACTCGGCTAATACTGTTTCATTACACAATACGAGCTATAATAGGATCGACCGGACATTCTATTTTAACGTACTGCTTGCCAAAGTCATTTGTCGTTTTAAGGTTCCATATCAGCGCGGCCACACTTGACTATTTTCTTCTTCAGCACTTAAGCAATATTCTTCATATTCCAATTTATTGTTATATTTGTTAAAGAGAATTACCCTTTTCTACACTTATTTGCCTCCTTTTGTCAATGATCAAATCTATAAAATAGAAGTCTATGGAAAGGGGAGGGGGAGAAGGAGGAGAGCTCCATGAATTACTATTCAGATATCTCCTAACTGAAATGACTCAAAAAGAGGATTTGTTAGTATGTCTAGCATGTATATTTTCCTACTTTCTATTCTTGCTGCTCCACTAATTGTATATTTTTTCTTCCCATTAGTCAGATATTCCTGCTGTGACTTTGTTTTTGGTTCTATTATTATACACTGTGGTCTCCTCAGACCCAAGAGTACAATAACCAAGGGCCCAGGGGAGGTGAGTAAAAATAAGAAACACTTATACTCATCTTGCCTCACCTCCCTGGGATTTCCTTGCTCTGTCCATCTCTTTTCACCATCCTCTTTGGGTCACTCTGGACTGCTATTGACTTCATGACCAGGGGTCACCACAGGCCTATTGGTGTCCCCCTTCCCCAGGACACCTGATGTCAGTTGCAGGCCAGAAGAGTCTGAGGAGCCCAGGAGAGGTGAGTATAAGTATTTGTTATTTTTACTCACCTCCCCTGGGCAGCCTTCTATAGAAAATGTGCCTGGCAGAATGTGTAGACATCACATGATGCTGGGCCCCTTTTCAATAATGAGATATATAGTGGAGCTATGTATAGCTATCATGGTGCTGCAGGGCTCTAGCCAATGGCCCCGTACTCCTCTAGTCAGTGTTGCACAGTTTGTTCCTTTTATCTGCACTATTGATTTATAAAAAAATAAAAAAATAAAGTTTGATTATGATATAAGCTGGTCACACACATTAGATCTTATATAGTCGTAATGTGACCTTCCGGTTGATGATGGGATTGTTAGTAGGAATTTGACCTTCCGGTTGATGATGGGATTTTAAGTCGTAAATGTGATCTTCCGGTTGATGATGAGATTGTTAATAGTAATGTAACCTTCTGATTGATGATGGGCTTGTGAGTCGTAAATGTGACCTTCCAGTTGATGATAGGATTGTTAGTATGAATAAACTCGCCATCAACAATAAAAACTACATCGCCAAAATAAACAAATTGTTGTAATTGTGGAGAAACATGTTGAAACACCTTGCTACTTGTAAAAAAATGGTTATCTCCTATTTCACTGGTTCCACAGCAGCCCGTGTTGCCATTCCTCTTTGTCTTTAAATGCTGACCACGTTCCCTTCTGCATTCTTCCTTATTCTATAGTGCACGGACTTACATAACTTCTCTATGTCCCTCAGGAGATTCTTTAGTATCTGTCGTCATTCGCCAGCTAATTGTAGAATATTCCCCCATGCTCATCATTAAAACTGGGGAATTTATGGCTCTCCAGGCACATAGAGATCGTGTTTTGGACTGTAGTTTGTAGGAGTGGGTTTAGGTATTTTTCTTATTGCAAGGGCTCCCTTTGCTCCATTTGCCTATATCCCCTTTCAATTTGGGTTGCTTGTGATGCAAGTGGGATACATTGAATGGACCAGCATGCGATGTGTTGTTGAATTATGTGGTCAAACTGCAATGTATAGACTGATCTACATTTGACCTATATGTGATTCCTGCTCACTTATACATATTGTGGTATACTCAAAGAAATCCTGATTAACTCAAGCATCTATAAGAAAGAGTATGTGTCGTGGTTTTCTATTGCATGCCTATATGGGTCAGAGAACCCTTCCAGAGACCACCCCATGAAAAGACAAGTTCTGTATCATTTTTGATACATCAACCTGTACGTAAGTAGTTAGCTTATGACCTTGATCGTCTCCATAAAGTCGTTCCTATTATGATGATAAATATATGGCAAACCAGTACTGTAAGAACCA
Organism: Leptodactylus fuscus; assembly: GCF_031893055.1. Taxonomy (NCBI): domain Eukaryota; kingdom Metazoa; phylum Chordata; class Amphibia; order Anura; family Leptodactylidae; genus Leptodactylus; species Leptodactylus fuscus. The sequence continues at coordinate 42,868,270 of NC_134268.1, read as the reverse complement.
GCAGATGGCGAACAGGCATGAAGTATTAGACTGGCAGGTAGAGATCAAGCAATGCCATGTTAGCAGGTTGTGGACAGGTAGGGATATCTGATGATATGTACACAGAAAGTTGAAATTGGATTGATTCTGACTGTGTGGGTGCATAGGTCTAAAGGGGCTTTGAAACCTAGGCTTTGGCTTCAACCATTGGGTTTGAACTCATTTTTGGGATGGGATGGGTTTGGGATGCAAGAGTATTTCTCCAGTCCCAAGGTTCAGAGTAATCTAGGCAGATAACAAGAATAGGGCATGAACTGGAAAATAACTCAGTGGTTGGTTATACTTCCATGCAGTACTATGGTCCTAGGGCTGGATCCAAGCAAGAGCAACATCTGCATTGACTTTGTATGTTGTCACCATTTTTGAATTGATTTACCATACTCAGGTTTACTGCCCTACTCCTAAAACATATGGATAGGTTAATTTGGAACTTAGGTTGCAAGCCTTGATAGATATAGGGACTTATGTATGTGATGAAAATAGCACAGTTCTAAAATAGCGGGTGAAGCTAAAGGTTAGTGTCACTTGCCAACCTGCCAACCCCCAAGATCCTATGGTAGACTTGTCAAGAGTTCCTCTATGCCTGCTAAGGAACAACACAGCTAAAAATGTGAATACTGCAGAGGAAATATTCACTTATACAGAAGGTAGGACCATTTACAATGACATTGCTCCATACGGCACTCTTCAGAAGAAACAGGCCAGAAAAAAACTCTTCGTCATCTTTCGACTTCAGATATCGATGGATAGAATTTTTTTCTTTTTTCTTTGTTATTAAAGAAAGTGTACATTGTAGAGAGGAAAGACTCAGCTATGAACATCAGGTGTGTGTCCTTTCAAGTAATGCCAATATACGCTCTTCGACAAAGGTCAAACGGTAGTCTCACCATAAATCATTGGTAATGACCCAACCTGAGCGTATAAGTGGATTTACTGCAGATTCTCAAAAGTTCAGTTTTCGCTCATTCCTTTACATATTCTAGAAATACACAAAATGAGAGCAGGCCCTTGAAGAATTAACCATCAGAAGAACTCATTTTAATTTTAGATGCAGCTGGGGAATAATGACAGAGAGCTCCGGCTCTTTTTTACGTGATTACAGTTTCTAAAAATATACACTCCATCACCCTAATGGGCAAGTCTTTAAAGAGTCGTACTAGTTTTTATAGGATGTCATAATGTCAGAAAAATGTAGACTATCATTCTAGCAGAATGGAAAAAGATGAGCAGTGGCGAGCTATATATTCATTTATTTCCCATTGTCTAACGAATGATGTTTCAATGGGTCAATTTTTTACATATTTATTTTTCCCTCAGACTCACAAATGCAATTTAATACATTCCGAGAAGATAGTTGGGAAATTGATGCAGCATTTACTTTATCTTTGGATACCATGCGCTCCCTCCTGCAAAAAAAAATAAATAAAAAAAAATCATATCCATATTAAACCAAAGACACCACCAAATAGGATTTCTACAAAAAAATATTATTTCTTGTAGAAAAATCTGCGGAATTTAGAGGGCTTTTAATGATAAACGGAGACAAAATTGTGAAGAGGTGATTAATAAAACTGGTCGGAGAAAAAGTTTTACCGGGAAAGTTCGATGGAAGGAAGACCAATTAGTAAAGTTTTTGGAACTTTGTTCTTACAGATTTCAAGGGAAGCCGTGTACGTTCTTATTAAAGATTGTAAATGGAAAAGCTCATTAAACTATTAATAAAGGAGAGTATGTGCTCTTAGAACAAAAGTATCTTCGTCCCTGAGAATAGATTTTCCATCTGTAAATTGAATATTTCTGGTATTATATTAGCATCGAAATACATTCACCCGATCTGACAAGATTCTACTAAGTATTCTGTGAAAACCTTTTGGATCCGGGACCTGATAGGTCTCTGTGCTCTGACAGTTCTTTTAATGGAGATGCAAGAAACCAAAAAAAATCTCTTTGGTTGAAGGTCAAGGCTACAGAAACATAATACTAATGATTAGAGTATATTAAAGAAACTCAAGTGAAATACCAAAGTTCAGGCTAAGTGTAGATCATCTTAAATACCTTCTACTCAAGCCATATGCTCATGCTGAAGCCCCATATATATATAAACACAGTTTATTCTGGTGCATTTTACAGCTTTTTTTGAACCAAACCCAAGAATGGCTACAAAAGGAATGGCAGATAATGTATATGGCTAAGGCCCCATGGGAAGTGGTGGGAACGCATCGCCGTTCTTCCTGCAGCGCTTTGAACAGAAAGTACACAGAGTTGTCCTCTGCGGATTTTCTGATACCATTATATCTACGGGGAAGCTGCTGGTGTTTCCGTAGATATAATTGACATGCTGTGATTTCCAAATCTGCACCATTTTTGGAAATTGCGGCATGTCCACGCTGCGGTTTTTACCACAAAGTAGGCATAGGATTTGCATGAATCCCATCCACTTTGCAGTTACTGTATAGTGCTCCGACCTATAGGAGGTATTTATACTTCTACCTTCTTCTCAATCCACCAATCCACTTGGTTCTGGCGTCAGAGTCCAAAAAGCTGGGTTTGTGCAGAAGTAGAGTTATGGGTTCTGTATGCATGTACCTCAAATTGAAATGACTTAGGCTGCGTTCATATCCGCATTGGAGTTTCCTTAGGATTGTGCCTAAAATTGGTGGAGAGAAAAGGACTTTTGTCTCTGCCAATTTTAGGGTGCATGCACACTACGTAACGCCGGCGTGTATCAGAGCCGTACACGCCGGCGTTACAGCAGGGCTGTCGGACACTTCCCATTCATTTCTATGGGAGCCGGCATGCGAGCGCTCCCCATAGAAATGAATGGAAAAAGCAGTCCATTCATTTCTATGGGGAGCGCTCGCATGCCGGCTCCCATAGAAATGAATGGGAAGTGTCCGACAGCCCTGCTGTAACGCCGGCGTGTACGGCTCTGATACACGCCGGCGTTACGTAGTGTGAATGCACCCTTATACTGAAAACCTGGTGGAACCCATTATAGCCTATTGGGTCTTTGGTAGAGATGAGCGAGTACTGTTCGGATCAGCCGATCCGAACAGCACGCTCGCATAGAAATGAATGGATGTAGCCAGCACGCGGGGGGTTAAGCGTCCGGCCGACGTCAAAGCGGTAGTACCAGGTGCATCCATTCATTTCTATGGAGCGTGCTGTTCGGATCGGCTGATCCGAACAGTACTCGCTCATCTCTAGTCTTTGGGTGTCTGCGTTTAATTGCTTTTTAAGTGGACAGGTTTAAGTGGACACCCGGACGCTAGTGTGAACCTAGCGATAACTCATTAAGGATGCGCCCTAGTTTGAGGCTTAAAGGGGTTGTCCAGGCTACCATTTATTATTTTAATTAGGCCGGTAGGTAAAAAAAACCATACTCACCTGTCCTCGATACTCTAATGCCTTCCAGCACAGATCTGCAGCTCTGTTTGTTTTCTTCTGGCGGATATCCCCCCACACATGACTGCAGAGGCCAATAAGTGGCCTCAGCGATGGACTCGTGATGTCACAGCCAAGGAGGACTTCTGGCAAAAGAAGACAGCTGAGCAGCAGGACTGGACCACACTGGGGGGACACTGGAGCACCAAGGACAGGTGAGCTTTTGTTTGTTTTTTATTCACCTCCCCTGACCTAATTAAAATAAGAAAAGTAGCCTGGACAACCTAGACAAGGGATTTGGTCCATTTTATTCTGTTTATTCATATTAATGTTCATATAGCCATATGAACTTGGTTTTTGACGCGGATTTATTCTTTTTTTATTCCATTTTTTAATTTTCTATTGTTTAATGATTAGATTTTTTTTAACTCTTTCTTAGCGGTATGCCAAAACACTTGGCATACATAGGCATACAATAAAACAAGCAGTTAAAGTGATCTTTAATATTGATGCCATACATGTCATGAACATCGTAAAATAAGTTTTCAGGGAATATTGTAAGTTCTTACCGCCATTATATGCCAAGCTATTTTTTACTTTCCGGGTAGAAGATACTCGTCTAGTGAATCATTTACTAACTTCATCAACTGGAACACATAATACATTCTGGAGTTCAGAGCACTGAGGACATGATTAATATGTTTTCCTGTAATATCATTGCTCTAAAAACAATCCATATCTGGCATTAGAGCGCTATGGATGGTATAAAATATGTCACCTATCCTTAGGAATTTATGGCTGCAGTACAAACACAAAAAAGAATGATAAAGTCTTTGGCGAAGCCGCTCTCTTAATCACTCTGTTATGTCTTATGTGTAATATCAGATATTGTCAGCTATCACAGGACTTACATAAGAATTCCTTATCATCATAAAAAAAGATTGGTTTTCAATCTCTGTTTAATCCTATTCTTCACAATAAGGAGAAAGAGGTACAATCCTGTGTATAGATGAAATTGGCAACAAATATGATTTTTCATCACTTTTGCCCATATTTAATCGATCCCCAGTTTGGTTTGTTTCTCTATTAAAGAGGTTTTCTGGACAAAAATTATTTTTAAGTGCACTCAAATACCTTGAGCAGTGTTTTGGGTGGTTTTTGGGTTTCTCTGGGAGCTCCTGGCATCTTCTGCATTTGTTTACACAGGCATCTTCCTGTTCTGTGTTTTCCTACAACTGCTATGATGCATTGGGCTTCACTTAGAGCTGATTTACACCACCTCCCTCTCTCACTCCCTCTCCCTCCCAGTCTCACTAACACTCCCTCCATGTTTCCCTAGCTAGCCCACCCACTACTAACTCGACTCCCTCACCTCATCATACTTCCATGTCTTCTGTTTCGAACCTCTTGAGCACAGGACATCAATTCTTTTGGATGGTTGACACCTTCCTCTGGGAGTGCCAGCTATTTTGGAGACATGAGTGGCCGGCAGACGTCAAGAAAAGGAGGTACCATCTGTCAAGAAGAAGTGACGTCCCATGCCTTCAAATAAAATATATCTCTGGCATTTAAAACTGTGATTTTGGTGTGATATGAAAAATGAGGTTTCAGAACCCTGGGTGGTCATGTGATCAGAAGGCCGATATACTGTACTGGAAGACACTTTTTCTGTGTAAAGTTATGGAAACCAGAATGTTACACTCAAACATACTTGCAGAGCAAAGAAGCAGGGACTTCCACCTGGTATGTGAATCAGGTCAGTCTGCTAATCACATGACTAGACAGAGACCTGTTAGGAAGTCTAATAAAAGTGAAGGACACACTGGGAGAATGACCTCACCATTCATTATACTACAGTATGCAATTTACAAATGGGCTTGGTATTTAAAAACAATGAATGGAGAAGTAAACAGTGATACCCCAATATTGTTAAATGCTATCCCATATATTGTACTATGAACAAGGGCGTAACTTGAGGAAGTACAGAGGATGCAATTACATCTGGTCCCAAGAACCGTAGGGGGCCCATAGGCACTAGCATAACTTAAATCGTTCACAGTGGTCTCATCTACCACAGCGTCCATAAGCCTGGGGGTCCATAAGGCACCCTCACCACACCAAGACTGATTAAACTTCTTTGATCACCTTTCTGTATCCCTCTGATCACTGGCAGTTCCTGCATTGGAAATTTATTACCCCTGTTCTTCAGTGTCATGTGGCCTTCCACTGTCAATAAAGAGAAAATTAACCTTTTCATGCCAAATTGAGCATGGTCAACTGGTCAGAGTATAGTCAAGGACAAATTCTGGTAAGGGGGGGGGGGGGCTAGGACAATAGGGAAGAAAATTGCTGTGGGGGGCCCAAGCTAGACTTTTGCACCAGGGCCCTTAAGCCTCTGGTTATGCCACTGACTATGAATGCTATAGTCCTATAGCCTATACTAATGATTGAACATGTAGACTTATAAACATACTGAAGTGTGTACAATGTTAAGAGAAATGCCGATTTTATTTGAGAACACAAATATAAAGATCTGTAGAGATGGATGGTAAAATATTACAGTGACTGGAGAGAGGGATAAAAGGGAAAACAAAAGCATGTTGGATCTAAGATGTACTAAAGTCTGTATAAAGGAGAAGGAAGAGGTAGGAGGAGGGGTAGAAACATACCACTAGCTGTGCAGCTTTTAAGCGACTTTGCCAACTAAATAAGCAACCCATGAATCTTACGGAGCGACACCTGTTTATTACTAAATATACAAGAGAATTGATAATGTGTCACAACCTCGGAGAGGTCACTTTTATGTAAATAAGAAAGCAAATCAAGAATAATTGGACTTTTTCACCCAATACAAAAATCTATCTTGACAGTGCCTTGTGAAAGTATTCGTCCCCCTTGAACTTTTCAACCTTTTGCCACATTCGTCCCCCTTGAACTTTTCAACCTTTTGCCACATTTTAGGCTTCAAACATAAAGATATGAAATTTTAATTTTTGGAGAAGAATCAACAAGAGGGACACAATTGTGAAGTGGAACGAAATTTATTGGCTATTTTAAAAAATTTTTTAACAAATAAAAAACTGAACAGTGGGGCGTGCAAAAATATTCGGTCCCTTTACTTTCAGTGCAGTAAACTCACTCGGTTCAGTTCAGTGAAGATCTCTGAATGATCCAGTGTTGTCCTAAATGACTGATGATGATAAATAGAATCCACCTGTGTGTAACCAAATCTCCGTATAAATGAACCTGCTCTGTGATAGGCTCAGGGTTCTGTTTAAAGTGCAGAGAGCATCATGAAGACCAAGGAACACATTGGGTAATTGACTCTTGCAAGTTGTTTTAAAATCGATGGACTATATAAGATGTGTATTCAATGTTTTCCTATGGAAACAACACTGGCCATACAATCTTCCCAGGATTCTAGATGAATCCTATTTTAGGCCTTTGTCTTAAAGAAACCCCTCCATGAAAACATATTTAATTGGTGAAAGTGGTCTACTATGGTCATATAATATACCAGGGTGTTCATTCTTTCACCCAGATGTGTGGAGAGCAAAAAGCAAAAAAGTCACAATTTTTGCTGCTAAATAGGGGTTGCAATAAAATTGTGACTTTTCCGTGCCAGTTCCGGCATATAAATCATTGGTAATGCCAATCAACTCATACAGTCTGGCCATGTCACCAAAACATAGCATTTATTGAAATATTACTAAAAGATACCAATAGTATATCAATGACAAACCACATGCAAAAGTGTCACAAAAGCACCCATCTGGGACTATGTATATAGCACCCCAATTTTGATAACAGTAGCGGCTACACGGTTCAGTGGTTAGCACTGCAGACTTGAAGCACTGGAGTCCTGGTGTTCAAATCCCGCCATGGGTAAAAAAACTATCTGCAAGGAGTTTGTATGTTCTCCCTGTGTTTGCGTGGATTTCCATCCCATATTCCAAAAAAGACATACTGATAGGGGAAAATGTTCATTGTGGGCTCACAATCTACATTTAAAAAAAAAAACAATTTTGATAACAGTATAAAAAATAGGCCATGACTTGGCCTACCTAAAACCACACCATTGATCCCAAATGACTATAGAACTCTCTAGAACTGCGTCTTAGGATGACATGCTCTGGTAACAGTGGAAACCTTTGTTCTGATAAGTGGAGACCTGAATAGTAACCTGCAGTACTTGATAAAATGTATTTTGCAGTTGATATATGAATTTCTGTTGGTCCCCAATGAGTGCTATTGACGATAGACAACATGGCATGTCGGGACTTTTGACTACTGTACATGGGACTCTTCATCAGTCATTATTTATAACCATCTATTTATGTGTCTTCAACACGATTATTGTGAATTTTACATTTCCTTTGACCAGTATTTGCTCTGGGGCACATTAGACAGGTAGGGATTTATTATGGACTTTTACATAGGGACAGGTTTCAGCAGTGGTGGCAGCCATTTAGGATTGCTGACTTCATTAGGGTATAACAGGGTGTGAATTGTCCCTAACCTAGAACTACCTCAGACCATACACGTTGACACTACTGCCAATGACAGCTGAAGAAATGGTACCACTGTTCTAACACGATGACGACATCAGGTCTGGGGTATGTAACAGGTGTAAAGGGATTTTCCAATGAAGAGACCTTATCCCCTATCTACAGGTAAGTGGATAAATGTTTGACTGTTGGAATCCTCGTTGATCATAAGAACCCTATCTGAATGAAGTAATGGTGTTCCTGCGTGATTACCACCGCTGCCATTTACTTTCATGTGATGGGCAAGGATACTACAGTACTGCATCAAACTCATAAAAGTGAATGGAGTGGTGGCCTTGTTAATATACAGGGAACTTGGGGACATCTTTTTGTAATTGCTAAAGGGGTCATCTGAGACCCAAGAATGATGGATACTGATGACCTGTGCACAGGATAGTGAATGTGAACAAAGCTAGAATTTATTCATGCTGGTTCTTTCAGTGCACAGCGATGATCATTCTCACCACAATCTGGAATCTATCTCCTGTCTTATCACAGGCCTTTTGTAGGATGTTTTGTAGACTCTCTTAGAGATAGTGAAATGAAATATTTTTTTAATTGTTTTTGGCTCAATATTACATCACTCCTGAGAACCCTCCCTTATAACTTAGTTACCTCCAGTGATGCACACATTGTATTTTGAGGACCTGGCTTATACTGTAATAATATTGTCTTATTTTATGGTAGACTAAGCAATGTAACCTAGAAGACCAGGCAATCGTGCATGTTAGTACTCAGGAGACATTTTTCGTCAGACAACATTAAAGGTCCTCTTTAACCAGAGTGGGCTCCTTGTTGCTCAACCCCTGAAAGAGCAATGTATAGCACATGACTTAGGCATGTGCAAGTCAATCCCTAGAAAAAAACTACAGGAGCCAGGAATGGATTTAATGGCCACAGCAGCCATTTATTTAAATATACATAAATTAACATAAACCAACATGTATAACCTCTAAAGTGCCTCTCATGCCTAAACCCCAATTAACCCAATAGGCACTACAACTTATTTATCCATATAACTGTCGTATAACTGCCGTAGGCGGTCCTCGGAGCCCAAGACCTGTCAACTATTATAATCCCAACATTAGTTTCATTAGCACCAGGACAATTGCCCCCAGCCGTGGTAAAGTCTCGAGGGCAGCAAATTGCTATTGTTCCTAGGTTCTCAACTATCTTTTAAGCCTAATATAAATCAACCACCAATCCACCAAGTCCTGAGGAGACTAGCCCCTCCCACGGGGCCCTCCCCACCAACACCATTTTCCTGTTCCCCCAACTCCGAGGACCCCCCCGCCAACAGCCACTGTGACAAACTACCCCACCATGAAAAAGCGAAAAAGAGGGCGGGTGGGTGGGGGCTTGACACTACGCTGTCTCCTCCAGACTGGCCCGGGCTTCACGCCCTTTTCCTTATAAACCCCCCCTTCTCTTGTCCCCTCCCCTTGACAACCATCTGCATTAACGGCCAATTTAACCCCTTCCTGTCATCTCTATGTTCTCTCCTGCACAGCCAGAGTCATGCAGGCCTCCCTTTTAAGGCTTGCCTTTAGTCCGGCCTGTTCTGTACACTCACTGTACCTCATACAGATAGGCCATACAAACAAAGAGCATACAACATCAAAAGCAGCCTACGTGTCCATGTAATAAATTAGCAACTTACTTAACAAACTACTTAGTTTATTGCTATATAGACACAGAGGCAGGTGGACCGGTATCCCTGGCTCATAGATCTTAGAAGGCCCTAGCACAAGTTAAGAGCCAGTCAGCAGAAACAGTACAGGGCAAGGACTAGACTGTAAGCAGTAAGGCTTAGTTCACACGGGGGGCAGTGGGCCGGATTTTGGCACAGAGAGTGACGCGGGGAGCCGCGTCACTCTTGGGTCAAAACCCGCCTGCCACAACTGTCGCGGTCGTGGCTTCCCCCTCCGGAGTCAGCTCAAATGAATGGGCCGACCCCGAAGGTTGCTGCTGCCAGGCGGACGCCGCAACTCAACAAACCGCGGAATCAGCCTAAAGAAAAGGCCGCTCGCTTCTTTTTTTCTGTGAGTGGCAACATGCCGCTCGCGGAAAAAAGAAGTCTGGCGGTCTTCATAGACCACCATTGTGATGGCGCAGATTATGACATGGATTACGCGCCATAATCCGCCCACATCTGTGCCCATAAAATGGTTGATGAAGTTTTAGGCATTTGCGAAAGGTAGTCGGGTAATATTTCAATGTAGTTATACTGTGGGCCCACAGAATGAATGTTATCTTTAAACACCCCAGTCTTGCACTGGCTATGAGCCCCTTATTTGCCAATATCTCAACAAAGAGCACCCCCTTATGTTTCTCTAACAATCGACTAGTAATTTTTAGCCATGAAGTTCTTTAGCTGACAGAAGAAAGCTGTTGAGGTGATAGGACCACCTGACCTATTGGACCCGTGGGTAGCTGCACAGGCATCACCAATGCTATGTCCACCCTTGATGAAAACAACTTATCCAGAGGATAGGGGGTAAGTGTCTGATAGCTCAGTGTAGGACTGTTGGGACCCTCATTAATCAGATGAACCCTGCGGCAATGAAGTGATTGGTAAGGGTCCCAGTGGTCGGATGTCCACCCTGCACACTCTTTTCCTACAAAGTTGCGGTACAAACAAGACTATTCTCACTACCCGTTATGCAACATTCTGAATGGCATGTATTTAATGAAAAAAATTCCCACTGGATGTAAAACTAAACTATTTCACGTTTCGCTCGACCTCCCGCTGCACGGGGGTCATTACATTTATATTTTGATACGGAAGAGAAGATCTATTATTCTCTCTTCATGAATGATTTCACATCATTGTCCATTCATTACGCCCTAGACTTGTCGTTTAAACCAAAAATCCCAATTCTGATCTTTTTTTTAATTTTATTTCCAACCACTGATATTATATGCATTAAATACATTACTACTGTATGTATGACACTGTAGTCTTTGTATTACTGGCCAGTAGCCAACGTCATACTGTGTTCTAATAAGCCCCGTGACCATGGTAAAAAAAAAAAATGGTACCATTCGGTCCGCTAAGCCTTATGTAAATCTTAGTGAAAGGGGTTAATGGAACCCAGAAGTTCATTTATCTGAGCGACTTTCTCTAAGGAAGGGCACAGATTTACAAATGTCTAATTATATTCTTCCTGATTGATAGTGATTTATACCGCCACATATTTGCATTTTTATGTCGGAATTATTGTTGCAGCAGATGTGCCTTGCTGGAAGCCTGTTTTGACAATGAGCTCAGTTAAAAAAAAAAAAAAATCTGTGTATGTTAGATACTGTGTCATATGTTTGTTGGAGGAATCTGTTGTGGGAAATCTGAGAATAAATAGGTCTCTCTGGACTAAAAGGATTAAAGTGTTCATCTATTTCACATACTTTTCCTTGAATTTTAAGTACCTGCCACTGATGACACGTCGCTATTGATTTTTTTAGTGTTACAAATATCTGCAGCGTAGTCAAAGCTCTTTGGGTCTATTTGTACGCTCTGCTGTCCTCCCACTGTGTCTCCAAATGTTTGGCTTAGGGATGGCATAGTTTACCTTGTATAAGTGATACGACCCTTTTCCACATGGTACTGGTTTGGCTCAAATCACCTCGGGCCACTTTTGTCGTATTTCCACTGTGAAAAAATACAGGAAGATCCCTGGTATTTGTATCGGGCTAGGTGGTAGGTACCAAGTAAGAGTTAGGATTGGGTCCTCGCAGGCTTCCCGTCCAGTGCATAGCGCCACCTGCGGGCCAATCCGAACCTCGCCCTCGGCGTTGTGCAGTAAGATGTCTGGAGCCTAAGTCCAGCTTTCGGCCCACTGAGCATGCTCAGACATTTTGGAGTCGCTCAGAGGCTAAGTGCCATTCTCTCCCTACTGAGCATGCTCAGACATTTTGGGTCCACTCTGAGGCTAAGTCCCATTTTGGCCATACTGAGCATGATCGGTGACGTCATACCACCGCCCCTGTTGGGCGGGGACTAGTCTTTAAATAGTGTGAGCTGACGCCCGCCCGGTGCTCACACTTTGCCTAGTAATACGTTGAGACAGGAGGTTAGGGCCAGGTTCCAGTCAATTGTAGGAGCTGAGTAGGGCTCCAGCTAGTATTCCTTGGCTCTGCCTTTTGGAATCAGTCAACCTATTCCTAGTCTAACTGCTGTGTAGCTCTTTGCAGGTTTAGGAGTTTGTTGTGTGACTGACCTGGAGTGAAGTTACCCCCTGGCAGTCTTGTGTTTGCAGTAGAGTGAAGCATATGCTAAGGCCTGGTTCTCCTACTGTAAATAGCAGGGGCTTCTGGCAAAGCTTCATTTGCTCAACTGCTATACATAGGCACGCTTTCCCAGTGAAGTCAACTGGAGAGAGTCTGTTGCCGCCTGTTCACATTTGTGTTGCACAACATCACTGCCAGTGCAGTTCAACTGGTGGTGCATAATCAGACATACGGCTGCCCATCTGGGCTTGTGGACCTCGCTGCAGTGCTCTGCAGCTTAGCGGTTCTGGTTGTGTTCATTATTATTTTTATATATACTCACAGAACCATAACAGTAAGCCAGAGTGGTACCTGATGGTCTCACGTCCAAACATTGCTCGGCTGATCACCATTGTTGAGCTAACCTTGCAAAATTCCTTTCAAGAATATTCATCAGGTTTGTCTGGCAGTTCTGGAACTGCTATTAATATAACCCAGGGGAGGCGCATAAACATAATAAAAGTCATATTCACTTTTCCTGGACTCCAGTGCAACATCTGGTCTTGGTCCTTGTCCTCTTCTGGCCTCATGAATGATGCCAGAGACTTTGAGGAGACAAAAGAAAAAACAGCACAGAGTGAATCCTCATGTATTAACCAACATAAATGACCAATGGTGGAAAGACAAATGTCCTCTCACCTGATGGGGTTGTGAAGAGTCACAACAACCCTTTGTACATAGAACCAACTAGTGGTAAATAGTCCAGAATAGCCGCTGTCACACACTACAAAGGTGTCAGGAAATTAAAAACAAATGGACCAGCCTCCTTGTAAGATTTGGCCAAGGAACAGCGCTCACCCGTAGATGACTGTAACACTTCTTTATTGAAAAATGCACAACGCGTTTCGGACCGATAGCCTTTTTTCAAGTGTAAATATTCCCTCCACAGTGGGCCAGAATCATCTTCTATTTACACTTGAGAAAGGGATATTGGCCTGAAATACGTTGTGTATTTTTCGATAAAGAATTGTTAGTCATCTTCGGGTGAGTGCTGTTCCTTGGCCAAATCTTACGAGGAGGCTGGTCCATTTGTCAAAGACTTTGAGGGACTGCTGAAGTCTGTGATTGAGCCTCAGCGGTCGCGTGGGGTGTGCTATCATCATAACTCTGCGCTGCTGACATCATTCAGGACGACAAAAGAGGCACAAAGAAGAGGAGGGAGTATCGCACAGTAAATGCATGCAACTATGTTGTATGGCACGTTGTAATTGTTAAAGAAGTCAAATGTCTGGTGATTGAACCTAATCTGGTCATACACACCAGATTTTGGTGGGATCAACCAATCCTTTAATATGAATGTTGTCCTCCTGACTCTCTGATGGCAGATTTCGGACGAGATAAGCGTAAGACACTTATGATTGCCTCACTAAGATCAGTGCCAGATGAATGTGTTAGCAGTTCTCTCTCCTTTCCCAATAAGCTCCTAAGCTTTCCCTAGTGGTGACTGTAGGCAACTACAGTATTATGTTTTAAGATGAGTGTCTCAGAGCCATCCAACCAATTGCAGTTCTGGATTGGGGTGTAATGCAAATTAGTAAACACCTCTACTGATATAGACAGTGGGATATTTACACAAAAAAGTAATCTGTAATCAATATGCAAATGAAGCATCAAGTGCCCAGTGGGTGGATCCCAGTGCAGAGAGTGCACAGACATTAATTGATTAATGGCTCCTTGTTAATGAAGCTGATTTACTATTAAATTGTGCTAGAAGCTAGGAGTAAAAGACCTGTGTACATACCATGCATCACATTTACTAACTTTCAGAAAGTTCCTGTGCATTGTCCAACAAGAGGGCATAATTTATCGGGAAAGCGGCGTGGTTTACTGAAAAGTGGTCAAGACTTAAATGGTCACACAGATTACTTAGTCTCATTTACTCATCTGATTCTGGACCAAAATATAATGGACTTTATCTAAAAATGTTACAGCAAACACCTTCCCGAATCATGCTTAGATTTCTCTTTTTCTGTGTCAGGGATCTTTTTAGCTGCATCATAACCTAGATTTGCAGTCCAGTGTCCCAGTTCTCCTATATAGTGGATATATCTTCTGCTCTGAAAGCTCATGTATTCACAGGATGGCGCATGCGCAGTACTATCCAGCATTTTTGCATCAGCTTCCATGCTATACTACACATTTATAAACACTCTTAATGTGTCTCTGAAGGGTCTATTATGACCATTGGAAAAATATACTCACATTATCCAGTATCCACATTATTTATAGAAGTAATTTCTGATGATATAATAATGTGTGAATACAATATAATACTAATACAAGTGACTGACAGCTGTGGACAATACCTAATATACATGTGGTCCATTCCTTTGTGTACATTGTCAGAGTATTGTTCGGTAATTATCGCTCTTCTTTTATTTCATTTTCACACTATTCTTAGAATAAAGGATGAGTCTTGGAAGAACATTCATTAACTAATTGGATTATGGACGTCTTTGCCAAAATCCAAAAATAACTACTTGGAGCTTTGCTGAAGATGACGCCTTTGTGGTGTTTCTACATGTGTTGGGAATAGTAAGTGAGGCGATCGTGTGATGGAATAGACTATTACGTTTTATAGGGCCTTGTATTTGGGACAAATTGCTGAATCATTTTTCTCTTCCACGTGAACTCATAGAGACCTTCTTCTCTTACACAATGCACATTTTTCTGTATTAGACTCTGTCGTCATTGATCTTCAGTTCCTTATCTAGTGTAGTGTGACTGGCAAGCAGCCGGCACTAGGAGCGAGTAATGCTATTTACTGCTCAGACGTCGCCAAGACCTGTCCTCTGTTCACCTTTGCTGCATCTAAATAACGCACACACACCGTCTATTATAATACATCTATTATACGTCTCTACTACAATATCTTACACAATTCTGGTTTTATACATATTTAGGAGGAAGAGTAAAGTCACAGCAAAGAAATGATGCAAACAGTAATATAGTACAGAGGGAGGCATACTGTGATGTCATGGTGCGGAGGTAATACACAAAGTGATATCATAGTATGGTAGAAAGGCACACAATGATGTCATTACAGTGATAGAATGCATAAGATGATGTTATAGCACTGGAATCATACACGCGATGATGTCATAGTACAGGAAAAAAACAATGTCTCACTAGGATATAATGCACAAATCATATCACACATCATGTCACAGGCAGGAGTAATGCACATAGTGATGTTACAGTACAATGTGAACAGTAAAGCTGTAATATCGTGCCATGGGGATTTATAACAACATTTTAAATGGTGGCACATTCAGTTTCCTATTCTCTTCCACTGGTAATTGACTGATGTTGGCTATCTTTACTTGTTGGTCCCCATAGCATGCCCTATAGTAGATCTTCCCATGAAGCAATAGGGCAATACAAGTTATACAATTGTTGAAGATCTCCCTGTACTTGCAGCCACCCCATAGCCAACTAGGGTACTTGTACAGAAGTTATAGTTAAAGGGGATACTGGTGCTGACTAGAGATGAGCGAACACTAAAATGTTCGAGGTTCGAAATTCGAATCGAACAGCCGCTCACTGTTCGTGTGTTCGAACGGGTTTCGAACCCCATTATAGTCTATGGGGAACATATACTCGTTAAGGGGGAAACCCAAATCCGTGTCTGGAGGGTCACCAAGTCCACTATGACACCACAGGAAATGATGCCAACACCTCTGGAATGACACTGGGACAGCAGGGGAAGCATGTCTGGGGGCATCTAACACACCAAAGACCCTCTATTACCCCAACATCACAGCCTAACAACTACACACTTTACACACTCAATACCACCTCTCTGACAGTAGGAAAACACCTTGAAACATGTGTATTTGGCACTTGCAGTGAGGAGAGCTTGTCACCAGCAGTGAATTTGGCCCTTGTAGTAAGTTGAGGTTGGCACCAACATTTGTTTTGAAAATCAGGGTGGATTGAGCCTCTAACCAGCAGAGTTTGGGCAAATTCATGGTGGAGGGAGCCTCTAAAAACCCCAGTTTGGACCAATTCATGGTGGAGGGAGCCTCTAAAAACGCCAGTTTGGACCAATTCATGGTGGAGGGAGCCTCTAAAAAACCCAGTTTGGACCAATTCATGGTGGAGGGAGCCTCTAAACAGCCCAGTTTGGACCAATTCATGGTGGAGGGAGCCTCTAAACAGCCCAGTTTGGGCAAATTCATGGTGGAGGGAGCCTCTAACCAGCCCAGTTTGGGCAAATTCATGGTGGAGGGAGCCTCTAAAAACCCCCGTTTGGACCAATTCATGGTGGAGGGAGCCTCTAAACAGCCCAGTTTGGGCAAATTCATGGTGGAGGGAGCCTCTAAAAACCCCAGTTTGGACCAATTCATGGTGGAGGGAGCCTCTAAAAACCCCAGTTTGGACCAATTCATGGTGGAGGGAGCCTCTAAAAACCCCAGTTTGGACCAATTCATGGTGGAGGGAGCCTCTAAAAACCCCAGTTTGGACCAATTCATGCTGGAGGGAGCCTCTAAACAGCCCAGTTTGGGCAAATTCATGGTGGAGGGAGCCTCTAAAAACCCCAGTTTGGACCAATTCATGGTGGAGGGAGCCTCTAAAAACCCCAATTTGGACCAATTCATGGTGGAGGGAGCCTCTAAACAGCCCAGTTTGGGCAAATTCATGGTGGAGGGAGCCTCTAAAAACCCCAGTTTGGACCAATTCATGGTGGAGGGAGCCTCTAAAAACCCCAGTTTGGACCAATTCATGGTGGAGGGAGCCTCTAAAAACTCCAGTTTGGACCAATTCATGGTGGAGGGAGCCTCTAAAAACCCCAGTTTGGACCAATTCATGCTGGAGGGAGCCTCTAAACAGCCCAGTTTGGGCAAATTCATGGTGGAGGGAGCCTCTAAAAACCCCAGTTTGGACCAATTCATGGTGGAGGGAGCCTCTAAAAACCCCAATTTGGACCAATTCATGGTGGAGGGAGCCTCTAAACAGCCCAGTTTGGGCAAATTCATGGTGGAGGGAGCCTCTAAAAACCCCAGTTTGGACCAATTCATGGTGGAGGGAACCTCTAAAAACCCCAGTTTGGACCAATTCATGGTGGAGGGAGCCTCTAAAAAACCCAGTTTGGACCAATTCATGGTGGAGGGAGCCTCTAAACAGCCCAGTTTGGGCAAATTCATGGTGGAGGGAGCCTCTAAAAACCCCAGTTTGGACCAATTCATGGTGGAGGGAGCCTCTAAAAACCCCAGTTTGGACCAATTCATGGTGGAGGGAGCCTCTAAAAACCCCAGTTTGGACCAATTCATGGTGGAGGGAGCCTCTAAAAACCCCAGTTTGGACCAATTCATGGTGGAGGGAGCCTCTAACCAGCCCAGTTTGGACCAATTCATGGTGGAGGGAGCCTCTAAACAGCCCAGTTTGGGCAAATTCATGGTGGAGGGAGCCTCTAACCAGCCCAGTTTGGACCAATTCATGGTGGAGGGAGCCTCTAAAAACCCCAGTTTGGACCAATTCATGGTGGAGGGAGCCTCTAAAAACCCCAGTTTGGACCAATTCATGCTGGAGGGAGCCTCTAAACAGCCCAGTTTGGGCAAATTCATGGTGGAGGGAGCCTCTAAAAACCCCAGTTTGGACCAATTCATGGTGGAGGGAGCCTCTAAAACCCCCAATTTGGACCAATTCATGGTGGAGGGAGCCTCTAACCAGCCCAGTTTGGGCAAATTCATGGTGGAGGGAGCCTCTAAAAACCCCAGTTTGGACCAATTCATGGTGGAGGGAGCCTCTAAAAACCCCAGTTTGGACCAATTCATGGTGGAGGGAGCCTCTAAAAACCCCAGTTTGGACCAATTCATGGTGGAGGGAGCCTCTAAACAGCCCAGTTTGGGCAAATTCATGGTGGAGGGAGCCTCTAAAAACCCCAGTTTGGACCAATTCATGGTGGAGGGAGCCTCTAAAAACCCCAGTTTGGACCAATTCATGGTGGAGGGAGCCTCTAAAAACCCCAGTTTGGACCAATTCATGGTGGAGGGAGCCTCTAAAAAACCCAGTTTGGACCAATTCATGGTGGAGGGAGCCTCTAAGCAGCCCAGTTTGGACCAATTCATGGTGGAGGGAGCCTCTAAAAACCCCAGTTTGGACCAATTCATGGTGGAGGGAGCCTCTAAACAGCCCAGTTTGGACCAATTCATGGTGGAGGGAGCCTCTAAAAACCCCAATTTGGACCAATTCATGGTGGAGGGAGCCTCTAACCAGCCCAGTTTGGACCAATTCATGGTGGAGGGAGCCTCTAACCAGCCCAGTTTGGGCAAATTCATGGTGGAGGGAGCCTCTAAAAACCCCAATTTGGACCAATTCATGGTGGAGGGAGCCTCTAAACAGCCCAGTTTTGGCAAATTCATGGTGGAGGGAGCCTCTAAAAACCCCAGTTTGGACCAATTCATGGTGGAGGGAGCCTCTAACCAGCCCAGTTTGGGCAAATTCATGGTGGAGGGAGCCTCTAACCAGCAGAGTTGTGGGAAAGCAGGGTGGAGGGAGCCTCTAACCAGCAGAGTTGGTGGAAATCAGGGTGGAGGGAGCCTCTAACCAGCAGAGTTGGGGGAAATCATTTTGGAGGGAGCCTAGTATTAGCAGAATTGTGCAACGCTTATGGTGGATGAGTATGAGGATGCGGAGGAATTGGAGAGGTTGAGTACAGACATGGAGTTTCATGTTGGGGTGCTTTACACAGGTGGGCACAAAAATGAAGGCTCTATCCAGTGGTGGTTCATTTTTATCAAAGTGAGCCGGTCGGCACTCTCAGCTGACAGACGGGTGCGCTTGTCAGTGATGATGCCACCGGCTGCACTGAACACCCTCTCAGATAGGACGCTGGCGGCAGGACAGGACAGCACCTCCAAGGCATATAGGGCAAGTTCAAGCCACAGGTCCAACTTCGACACCCAATACGTGTAGGGCGCAGAGGGGTCGGAGAGGACAGGGCTGTGGTCGGAAAGGTATTCCCGCAACATGCGCCTATACTTCTCACGCCTGGTGACACTAGGACCCTCTGTGGCGGCACTTTGGCGAGGGGGTGCCATCAAGGTGTCCCAGACCTTAGACAGTGTGCCCCTCGTTTGTGTGGACCGGTGAGAACTTGGTCGCCTACTGGAGGAACTGTCCTCCCTGCCGCCAACGTCACATGCTGGAAACATCTCCATCATATTCTGCACCAATTGCCTGTGGCAAGCATTGATGCGATTGGCCCTCCCCTCTACCGGAATAAAAGACGAGATGTTGTTTTTATACCGGGGGTCAAGGATAGCAAAGATCCAGTACTGGTTGTCCTCCATGATTTTGACAATACGCTTGTCGGTTGTAAAGCACCCCAACATGAACTCAGCCATGTCTGCCACAGTGTTAGTTGGCATGACTCCTCTGGCCCCACCGGAAAGTTCAATCTCCATTTCCTCCTCATCCTCCATGTCTACCCATCCGCGCTGCAACAATGGGACGATTCGAAGTTGCCCGGAAGCCTCCTGTATCACCATCACATCATCGGACAACTCTTCTTCCTCCTCCTCCTCCTCCTCCTCCTCCATTAAACGCGATGAAGCGGACAGATGTGTGGACCTACTCTCCAGCTGTGACGGATCGGATGCTATCCCTGACTCCTCTGTGTGATCTGAGTTATCCCTGATGTCAATCAGGGATTCTCTCAGAACACACAAGAGCGGGATTGTAAGGCTCACCATCGCATCCTCAGAGCTCACCCTCCTTGTGGACTCCTCAAAGACCCGTAGGATGTCACAAAGGTCTCTCATCCATGGCCACTCATGGATGTGAAACTGAGGCAGCTGACTTTGTGGCACCCTAGGGTTTTGTAGCTGGTATTCCATCAAAGGTCTCTGCTGCTCAACCACTCTATTCAACATCTGAAACGTTGAGTTCCAGCGTGTGGGGACGTCGCACAAAAGCCGGTGTTGTGGCACATGCAGGCGTTGCTGGAGAGATTTTAAGCTAGCAGCGGCTACTGTCGACTTGCGAAAGTGGGCGCACATGCGCCGCACTTTCACCAGTAGCTCTGGAACATTGGGGTAGCTCTTTAGGAAACGTTGCACCACTAGGTTGAAGACGTGGGCCAGGCATGGAACATGTTGGAGTCCGGCAAGCTCCAGAGCTGCTACCAGGTTCCGGCCGTTATCACAAACGACCATGCCTGGGCCCAGGTGCAGCGGCTCAAACCATATTGCCGTCTCATTGAGGAGGGCATCCCTCACCTCGGAGGCAGTGTGCTGTCTGTCCCCCAAGCTGATCAGCTTCAGCACAGCCTGCTGACGTCTACCAACGCCAGTGCTGCAACGTTTCCAACTCGTAGCTGGGGTCAATCTAACAGCGGAGGAGGAGTCGGTGGCGGAGGAGGAGGCGGTGGCGGAGGAGGAGGCGGTAGAGGAGGAGGAGGAGGGGGGTGTTCTTCTCGTGTCCCTGCCAGGAATGTTAGGCGGGGAGACGAGGTACACCGGGCCAGTTTGGGAAGCAGTCCCAGCCTCAACTACATTCACCCAGTGTGCCGTCAGTGAAATGTAGCGTGCCTGTCCGCATGCACTTGTCCACGCGTCGGTGGTCAAGTGGACCTTTGTGCAAAGCGCGGAACTAAGGGCCCGCCTGATGTTGAGTGACACGTGCTGGTGCAAGGCGGGGACGGCACACCGGGAGAAGTAGTGACGGCTAGGGACGGCATAGCGAGGTGCCGCAGTTGCCATCAGGTCCAGGAAGGCGGGAGTTTCAACAAGCCGGAACGCCAACATCTCCTGGGCCAGCAGTTTAGCGATGTTGGCGTTCAAGGCTTGCGCGTGTGGGTGGTTAGCAGTGTATTTCTGCCGCCGCTCCAATGTCTGAGAGATGGTGGGTTGTTGTAAAGAAGCGCCTGATGGTGCCTTTGATGGTGCAGGAGAAGGAGATAAGACAGGAACAGGGGAGGATGAGGGAGAAGTCAACAAAGTGGCGGAGGCAGATGAAGTGGTGTCCTGGCTCGTCCTCTGGAGTGCATCGCCAGCACAGTCAGCAGTGGCAGTGGCAGAGGCAGAGGCAGTGGCAGTGGCGTGAACGGCAGGCGGCCTTTGTCCTGCCGTTGCTGCCTGCCACTGATTCCAGTGCTTGGATTCCAAATGACGGCGCATTGAAGTGGTGGACAGGTTGCTCTTCTCAGAGCCCCTAATCAATTTCGAGAGGCAAATTGTGCAGACAACACTATATCTGTCCTCGGCGCATTCCTTGAAAAAACTCCACACCTTCGAGAAACGTGCCCTCGAGGTGGGAGTTTTTGGGGGCTGGGTACGAACTGGAACATCTTGGGAGATTCCGGGTGTGGCCTGGCTTCGCCTAAGCTGCTGACCTCTGCCTCTGCCTCTAGCTACCCTTTTTGGTGCTGCACTTGCCTCAACATCCACACTACTTTCCCCGCTTGACATCCCCCCTGTCCAGGTCGGGTCAGTGTCCTCATCATCCACCACTTCCTCTTCCAACTCCTGTCTCATCTCCTCCTCCCGCACAATGCGCCGGTCAACTGGATGCCCTGACGGCAACTGCGTCACATCATTGTCGATGAGGGTGGGTTGCTGGTCATCCACCACCAAATCGAACGGAGATGGAGGAGACTCTAGTGTTTGAGCATCTGGACACAGATGCTCCTCTGTTAGGTTCGTGGAATCGTGACGTGGAGAGGCAGGTTGAGGGACAATGAAAGGAGCGGAGAACAGCTCTGGGGAGCAGGAACAGTTGGGGTTATTGTTCTGTGAAGCTTGGGAATTTTGGGAGGAAGGAGGACAAGACTGTTGGGTAATAGGAGGAGAGGAGGCAGAGTCTGACTGGCTGCTGGACAATGTGCTGTAAGCGTTCTCTGACAGCCATTGCAAGACCTGTTCCTGGTTCTCGGGCCTACTAAGGTTTGTACCCTGCAGTTTAGTTAATGTGGCAAGCAACCCTGGCACTGTGGAGTGGCGCAATGCTTGCTGCCCCACAGGAGTAGGCACAGGACGCCCTGTGGCTTCACTGCTACCTTGCTCCCCAGAACCATTCCCCCGACCTCGCCCACGGCCTCGTCCACGTCCCTTTCCGGGAGCCTTGCGCATTTTGAATTCCCAGTTAGAAATTGGCACTATATACCAGTAGCAAAAATTGTGGGTGCACGTAACCCCAATATATTCTTTGAATTCCCAGTCAGACAATGGCACTATATACCAGTAGCAAGAAATGAGGGTATTTATAACCCCAATATATTCTTTGAATTACCAGTCAGAAACTGGCACTGTATACCAGTAGTAAAAATTGTGGGTGCACGTAACCCCAATATATTCTTTGAATTACCAGTCAGAAACTGGCACTATATGGCAGTAGCAAGAAATGAGGGTATTTGTAACCCCAATATATTCTTTGAATTCCCAGTCAGACAATGGCACTGTATACCAGTAGTAAAAATTGTGGGTGCACGTAACCCCAATATATTCTTTGAATTACCAGTCAGAAACTGGCACTATATGGCAGTAGAAAGAAATGAGGGTATTTGTAACCCCAATATATTCTTTGAATTCCCAGTCAGAAACTGGCACTGTATACCAGTAGTAAAAATTGTGGGTGCACGTAACCCCAATATATTCTTTGAATTCCCAGTCAGACAATGGCACTATATACCAGTAGCAAGAAATGAGGGTATTTATAACCCCAATATATTCTTTGAATTCCCAGTCAGAAACTGGCACTATATGGCAGTAGCAAGAAATGAGGGTATTTATAACCCCAATATATTCTTTGAATTCCCAGTCAGACAATGGCACTGTATACCAGTAGTAAAAATTGTGGGTGCACGTAACCCCAATATATTCTTTGAATTACCAGTCAGAAACTGGCACTATATGGCAGTAGCAAGAAATGAGGGTATTTGTAACCCCAATATATTCTTTGAATTCCCAGTCAGAAACTGGCACTGTATACCAGTAGTAAAAATTGTGGGTGCACGTAACCCCAATATATTCTTTGAATTCCCAGTCAGACAATGGCACTATATACCAGTAGCAAGAAATGAGGGTATTTATAACCCCAATATATTCTTTGAATTCCCAGTCAGACAATGGCACTGTATACCAGTAGTAAAAATTGTGGGTGCACGTAACCCCAATATATTCTTTGAATTACCAGTCAGAAACTGGCACTATATGGCAGTAGCAAGAAATGAGGGTATTTGTAACCCCAATATATTCTTTGAATTCCCAGTCAGAAACTGGCACTGTATACCAGTAGTAAAAATTGTGGGTGCACGTAACCCCAATATATTCTTTGAATTCCCAGTCAGAAACTGGCACTGTATACCAGTAGTAAAAATTGTGGGTGCACGTAACCCCAATATATTCTTTGAATTCCCAGTCAGAAACTGGCACTGTATACCAGTAGTAAAAATTGTGGGTGCACGTAACCCCAATATATTCTTTGAATTCCCAGTCAGACAATGGCACTATATACCAGTAGCAAGAAATGAGGGTATTTATAACCCCAATATATTCTTTGAATTCCCAGTCAGACAATGGCACTGTATACCAGTAGTAAAAATTGTGGGTGCACGTAACCCCAATATATTCTTTGAATTCCCAGTCAGAAACTGGCACTATATGGCAGTAGCAAGAAATGAGGGTATTTATAACCCCAATATATTCTTTGAATTCCCAGTCAGACAATGGCACTGTATACCAGTAGTAAAAATTGTGGGTGCACGTAACCCCAATATATTCTTTGAATTACCAGTCAGAAACTGGCACTATATGGCAGTAGCAAGAAATGAGGGTATTTGTAACCCCAATATATTCTTTGAATTCCCAGTCAGAAACTGGCACTGTATACCAGTAGTAAAAATTGTGGGTGCACGTAACCCCAATATATTCTTTGAATTCCCAGTCAGACAATGGCACTATATACCAGTAGCAAGAAATGAGGGTATTTGTATTCCCAATATATTCTTTGAATTCCCAGTCAGACAATGGCACTGTATACCAGTAGTAAAAATTGTGGGTGCACGTAACCCCAATATATTCTTTGAATTCCCAGTCAGACAATGGCACTATATGGCAGTAGCAAAAATAGTGGGTGTATATAGCCCCAATTCTATTGCTAGGGGACTTGCAGGGTATTTCTGGGGTGAAGGTGGGGGGGCACACCGTTGGAACGGGTATCGGGGGTATATATCGGGTATACGGGAATACACTGACAGTGTATTCCATTCAGGATCCTGGGAAAGCTGGGTTGCGGCGATTGAGCCCGTCAGTGCCACGTTACACTGACAAGCTTCTCCCTGGAATTTAGCTCTTACAAGAGCTGTTGTGGTTGTCTTCTCCTTCCTATCCTAGCCTGTCCCTGCCTACCCAGAATCTAAGCCCTAGCTAGCTGGACGGAAACCTCTGTCCTCGGTGAATTGCAAGCTCAGAATGACGCGAAGCTGGGCGTCGCTGTTCTTTTAAATTAGAGGTCACATGTTTTCGCCAGCCAATGGGTTTTGCCTACTTTTCTCAACGTCACCGGTGTCGTAGTTCCTGTCCCACCTACCCTGCGCTGTTATTGGAGCAAAAAAGGCGCCAGGGAAGGTGGGAGGGGAATCGAGTAATGGCGCACTTTACCACGCGGTGTTCGATTCGATTCGAACATGCCGAACAGCCTAATATCCGATCGAACATGAGTTCGATAGAACACTGTTCGCTCATCTCTAGTGCTGACATGGTGATAGTATCCACTTACTGTAATAGCCTTTGTCACTGTGTTTGACCTCAATCTGCAGATCTGACCTTCTTAATTCTTTTTGCTTCTCCACTGCCTCCTGCACATTTACCAACTTTTACGTTGGCAAAATAGGGACGACAACGTCCTACCCCTTGGCCTGTCCACAGATCGTCCAACCCGCCCCTAAAACGAGTGAGATGGCCCAAATATGCCAAAACTGTTTCTGAATATTAGGGACTGTCCTGGTAAATACAAGACAGTTGGCAACTATGACAATGGTGGTACCATACACTGAGTTCACAAAGGGATCTTGCTTGCAGCTATCCTGAGTTTCAACATTTGCATTGCAAAGGCTAAAATCCACGATTGAACACGCGAATGACCAGTAATAATTGACATGTTGCTTGTCAGACTCTCCCTGTACATTATTGCAGCTTTCTTTTTTCTATCCAGTTCACAAATCATCACAAAGTCTTGTCTGTCTGTGCACACGTTTCCCATTATTACCATTGTATTCGGGGGGGGGGGGGGGGGGGTTGTCAAATTGGACAATTGCCCAGGGCCTTAGAAAAGTTCTCCTTACCTTTAACCAATTTTGCATGCCAACATATGCCTGGTTGGTTAGGGAGACCCTCAGTAAGCAAAACTTAACCATGGCCACCATATACAGTGTCATAGTCATATAAAGACATTATTAGCAAACCAAATCAACTTTAAAAAAAGAAACAGAAATGTCTTTTATTTTAGATTTAACAAAGAGAATTGCAGAATGTTTACTTGTTTCACCTTCTAACAGTAAGTAAGTAACCTATGGTGTGGATAGCATAACCGCTGTGTCCCCGCTTTAGACAGGATCGAGTCCCAGATAACTGTATAGCAGCAAGAGTCAGAAATGTTTAGATATATTCCATGCTGAGCTCATTTTATACTGAGAACATTATAATTCATCACAATGATATATGGAGGACAGTTTCCAAGGGAAGAGGTCACAGCATGCTCTTTTCGTCCTTTAATGTTATTACATATTATTTCTTGATATGTATATATGCTCAGAAAATATCCAGTACTTATAAATGTTATTGTAAAGAAGAGTCCAGACAAGACTCTTTATATCACCAAACTGATGGATCTGAGAAGTAAGAGATGGAGCTTCTTATGAGAACCTTCAACAACTGGCTAAAGATGGAAGAATTCTGTTGAGGACATATTTGCCTATATCCATTTTATATGGGCACATTAGATCGATAGATCAGGACATAGGTTTATATGAGTAAAAATCCTAAACTTTCCTAAATTCCTGCTATAGTACATATCTAAGCCAGACTTTAGTAGTAGAGATGAACGAACAGTAAAATGTTCGAGGTTCGATATTCGTTTCGAGTAGCCCCTCAATATTCGACTACTCGAATCGAATATCGAACCCTATTATAGTCTATGGGGTGAAAATGCTTGTTTCAGGGGTAGGCAACGTTCGATCAAATTACACTTACCAAGTCCACCAGTGAGGGTCGGGCTGGATCCTCTGAGAAGTCTTCTCCATGCAGCGTCCCCGCGGTGTCTTCCAGCTCTGAATTCACTCTGCCAGGCATCAGGCCTGTGCAGAGCCGACTTCGCATGTCTGCACTACAAGCGGACATGCACAGTCGGCTCTGCCCAGGCCCGATGCCTGGCAGAGTGAATTCAGAGCCGGAAGACGCCGCGGGGAAGCTGCATGGAGAAGACTTCTAAAGGTAGGAGAAGAACCAGCATTGATTGGCCGACTGTATAGCATTCGACCAATCAATACTGGTTCTGCATCAAACTTTTCCTATCGAATACCGAGTGGTACTCAGTCGAGTACGAGTATTTCGAATACCGTAGTATTCGATCGAATACCTACTCGATCGAATACTACTCGCTCATCTCTATTTAGTATCTAGACAGGTTGTGTTGTTAGAAGTGATTTGTCTTCAGTACTTGGTCTGAAAGGGCCGAGAACATTCGCCCAGACCTTCTATTGTGGTTACGACTAGATACTGATGTGAATGTGGAGCATCTTTGGCACATCTACTATGGAGGAAAATTTTTCAGGTTGCTACACATATGGGTATGGATTCTCAGAAAAAGAAGGCATGATTTAAATGTGCCATGATACACCAAAGTATCAAAGTAAGCTCAAAGGAAACCAAATGAAAGGTGATAGAAATTTAGACTAGATATATAAAGATACCTCAGATTTATCATCCGGCATCAGTCACTGTGATAAATCTGGTGTATTTTCAGACTACCTGTTTACACTGTCTAACTATTAGTAAATTTGGGCTATAATAGTAAGGTAGGCTCATATTTATACCAGTAGAGTAAAGATACTGTAGGTTTTTCAGGCTGTTGATTCCGATAAAGAGATGAGAAGTTTAGGAACCTCCAAGGAATGAAAAGTATTTCTGCTTAGATATCACGAGAATAGAGCTGAACTGGCCAAGTGTGCCGTACATTTATAAGGAAATCACTCAAATTTGACTATAGATCCACCAGGCACAGAGACCTATGGGAGTAGATATATTCTGTATGTAACACTGCAGACTAGAAGAATATACTATTAATATCTCATAATCTGATCTATAGTTTAATAATCTAATTCATAATCAATTAAACTATTATAGCAACATATCTATAAACCTTATTTTTATATACTTTTTGTAATGTTAGAGACAGGACAGAAGTCTATTAGAACCTGAGAATTAGACTCCCCTAGACTTGTATTGATAGTTTGCTTATACGGGAAACACAGTGCTTAGAGCAGGAGCAGAGAGGAGATCAGTGCTTCGGAAGGGAGCATACGACTTTACACTAAAGCTATTATTAATGTAAGGGAATTTCTAGTTGTGCAATTCCCTAGTGCTGCTGCTGGAACAATGGATGAAAGGAAACATAGAGACAGTGAGCCCTAAACTCAACACAGCCCCTGTCCCTACCTAATTGCCACAACTGTCCTAATGGCAGGAGCAACAGGCGGCAATCCCTTCTCCGAATAAGTGTACACAGAACAAGACAAGACAAACAACTCAGAAGCAGAGTCAGCAAGCCAAAGGGTCGGTAACAGTCAAGCAATGCAGTACAGAATTGAAATCCGAGTGAATAGTCAAAGGATAGCAGAGGTCAGAATTCAGGATACAATAATAGGAGAAAGAGGAGCTAAGCAAGGACAAAGTCACAATAAACATCAACCATGTGTGACCAGATGACCAGTTTATAGGAAGTCCAGAATCTGTCCCAGACTTGATTGTTAGACAAACTGTCAATCACATAGGCAAAGCTAAGATTAACTGTTTGAGGAGTGGAGGGAAACAAAGTGCAGGAGATGGGTGTGGCTGAAATTCAATTACAGAGAAGAGGTAATAGAGCAGTGTTCAGACAGATCAACAAAAACCATTAGCATGGAATCAAACTGAACACGCCTCCTGTGCCCCAGAGGATGGCACAGAGACCCGAACAGGCAGAGACATTACAATTATTTGGTAACATTACACAAAGAGTCAATTTCAAATTTTGCTGGAGTGCTTCTTTAAATACTTACATTCTAGCTGCCTACAGTTACCACTAGAGGAGTTCAGGGGCTTACTGTATAAACCCATCAGCTCCATCTAGTGTTGGCTGTAGAATTTTATCCACTCAAAATATATAACCAACACATTTGGAGCTCTGAGGTTATCCCTATACAGCACAGCAGTGAAGTCTGGACATAAGAGTCTTGTTTTTTATGTATTCATTTTAGTTCATTTTGGTTTTGCTTCTCATAGTGGACATTTCACTATGTATTATGTGTCTGTCCATGACAGATTTCTTATTGAACCTATATGGACTAATGAGCATTGTTATTGGCTGCTTAAGCTTCATTGTACATGCAGAATGTTTCCTATTGGAAAATGGATTGACCTGTCGAGGATATATCAGATTTTAAATTTGCAAATTGTCATTTCCAACAGCTATGTACAATATATTTTATCTCTACGTTCTTCATCATGAGAATCCTATCGGCATATGGATCTTTGCAAAAATTCCTAATATTGTCCTGCATAGAATAGCTGTACTTAATACTGACATATAAATCTCTATTAGGAGCGGAGGCAGGAGTAACACCACTTAATGGTCCACAGGCTCTTAAATAGACTGTTCACATGAATATTCTGGTCAGCAACAGCAGTGCTTAGTGAAATGGCTCAATGAATTGGATAATACACTGCTTATTTGGCAAAAGAAATGAGCTCCATACTGGATAATGAATGCTTCTGACTTCATTAACTGTGTGCATAGACACATAGCTTTCAGCTTCAGTAAACATATATATTTTAGCTTATCTTTAATACAGGAGCATTATTCATATTTCATGCCTTGCTCTGCATAAAACATTACTTTAATGTATATCTTAGCTTGCAACTTATCACACAATAATCCCGCAATTAAATTTATATCTATTGCCTACTTTTAATATATACTTTAAGGTTACAAAATTGCATTTCTAAGCAAAAAAAAAAAAAAAAGTTATATTAGCATTGGTCATGAATAGAGATGAGCGAACACTAAAATGTTCGAGGTTCGAAATTCGATTCGAACAGCCGCTCACTGTTCGAGTGTTCGAATGGGTTTCGAACCCCATTATAGTCTATGGGGAACATATACTCGTTAAGGGGGAAACCCAAATTCGTGTCTGGAGGGTCACCAAGTCCACTATGACACCCCAGGAAATGATACCAACACCCTGGAATGACACTGGGACAGCAGGGGAAGCATGTCTGGGGGCATAAAAGTCACTTTATTTCATGGAAATCCTTGTCAGTTTGCGATTTTCGCAAGCTAACTTTTCCCCATAGAAATGCATTGGCCAGTGCTGATTGGCCAGAGTACGGAACTCGACCAATCAGCGCTGGCTCTGCTGGAGGAGGCGGAGTCTAAGATCGCTCCACACCAGTCTCCATTCAGGTCCGACCTTAGACTCCGCCTCCTCCGGCAGAGCCAGCGCTGATTGGCCGAAGGCTGACCAATGCATTCCTATGGGAATGCAGAGACTTAGCAGTGCTGAGCCAGTTCTGCTCAACTACACATCTAATGCACACTCGGCACTGCTACATCAGATGTAGCAATCTGATGTAGCAGAGCCGAGGGTGCACTAGAACCCCTGTGCAAACTCAGTTCACGCTAATAGAATGCATTGGCCAGCGCTGATTGGCCAGAGTACGGAACTCGACCAATCAGCGCTGGCTCTGCTGGAGGAGGCGGAGTCTTAGATTGCTCCACACCAGTCTCCATTCAGGTCCGACCTTAGACTCCGCCTCCTCCAGCAGAGCCAGCGCTGATTGGCCGAATTCCGTACTCTGGCCAATCAGTGCTGGCCAATGCATTCTATTGGCGTGATGAAGCAGTGCTGAATGTGTGTGTTTAGCTCAACTACACCGGTGGAGTAGTTGAGCTAAGCACACAGATTCAGCTCTGCTTCAATCAGCGCTGGCCAATGCATTCTAGTGCAGAGTGTGCACAAGGGTTCAAGCGCACCCTCGGCTCTGATGTAGCAGAGCCGAGGCTGCACAAGGGTTCAAGCGCACCCTCGGCTCTGATGTAGCAGAGCCGAGGGTGCACAAGGGTTCAAGCGCACCCTCGGCTCTGATGTAGCAGTGCCGACGCTGCACAAGGGTTCAAGCGCACCCTCGGCTCTGATGTAGCAGGGCCGAGGGTGCACAAGGGTTCAAACGCACCCTCGGCTCTGATGTAGCAGAGCCGAGGGTGCACAAGGGTTCAAGCGCACCCTCGGCTCTGATGTAGCAGAGCCGAGGCTGCACAAGGGTTCAAGCGCACCGTCGGCTCTGATGTAGCAGAGCCGAGGGTGCACAAGTGTTCAAGCGCACCCTCGGCTCTGATGTAGCGCTTGAACCCTTGTGCAGCCTCGGCTCTGCTACATCAGAGCCGAGGGTGCGCTTGAACCCTTGTGCACACTCTGCTTCATCAAGCTAATAGAATGCATTGGCCAGCGCTGATTGAAGCAGAGCTGAATCTGTGTGCTTAGCTCAACTACTCCACCGGTGTAGTTGAGCTAAACACACACATTCAGCACTGCTTCATCACGCCAACAGAATGCATTGGCCAGCACTGATTGGCCAGAGTACGGAATTCGGCCAATCAGCGCTGGCTCTGCTGGAGGAGGCGGAGTCTAAGGTCGGACCTGAATGGAGACTGGTGTGGAGCGATCTTAGACTCCGCCTCCTCCAGCAGAGCCAGCGCTGATTGGTCGAGTTCCGTACTCTGGCCAATCAGCGCTGGCCAATGCATTCTATTAGCCCGATGAAGTAGAGCTGAATGTGTGTGCTTAGCACACACATTCAGCTCTACTTCATCGGGCTAATAGAATGCATTGGCCAATCAGCGCTGGCCAATGCATTCTATTAGCGTGAACTGAGTTTGCACAGGGGTTCTAGTGCACCCTCGGCTCTGCTACATCAGATTGCTACATCTGATGTAGCAGTGCCGAGTGTGCATCAGATGTGTAGTTGAGCAGAACTGGCTCAGCACTGCTAAGTCTCTGCATTCGCATAGGAATGCATTCGCCAGCCTTCGGCCAATCAGTGCTGGCTCTGCCGGAGGAGGCGGAGTCTAAGGTCGGACCTGAATGGAGACTGGTGTGGAGCGATCTTAGACTCCGCCTCCTCCAGCAGAGCCAGCGCTGATTGGCCGAATTCCGTACTCTGGCCAATCAGCACTGGCTAATGCATTGTATTGGCGTGATGAAGCAGTGCTGAACTTGAACTTGAACCCTTGTGCAGCCTCGGCTCTGCTACATCAGAGCCGAGGGTGCGCTTGAACCCTTGTGCACCCTCGGCTCTGCTACATCAGAGCCGAGGGTGCGCTTGAACCCTTGTGCACACTCTGCTTCATCAAGCTAATAGAATGCATTGGCCAGCGCTGATTGAAGCAGAGCTGAATCTGTGTGCTTAGCTCAACTACTCCACCGGTGTAGTTGAGCTAAACACACACATTCAGCACTGCTTCATCACGCCAACAGAATGCATTGGCCAGCACTGATTGGCCAGAGTACGGAATTCGGCCAATCAGCGCTGGCCAATGCATCCCTATGGGAAAAAGTTTATCTCACAAAAATCACAATTACACACCCGATAGAGCCCCAAAAAGTTATTTTTTAATAACATTCCCCCCTAAATAAAGGTTATCCCTAGCTATCCCTGCCTGTACAGCTATCCCTGTCTCATAGTCACAAAGTTCACATTCTCATATGACCCGGATTTGAAATCCACTATTTGTCTAAAATGGAGGTCACCTGATTTCGGCAGCCAATGACTTTTTCCAATTTTTTTCAATGCCCCCGGTGTCGTAGTTCCTGTCCCACCTCCCCTGCGCTGTTATTGGTGCAAAAAAGGCGCCAGGGAAGGTGGGAGGGGAATCGAATTTTGGCGCACTTTACCACGCGGTGTTCCATTCGATTCGAACATGGCGAACACCCTGATATCCGATCGAACATGTGTTCGATAGAACACTGTTCGCTCATCTCTAGTCATGAATATTGGAGAGGATTACTGTGGTGTAAAGTCCTAGCATTAGTCCAAGACAGAGAGTAATTATACATGATATACAACTTTTTAGTCATCCCATACATATCCATGAGAGATGCTGTAAAGATGCAAAAACAGTGTTTATAAATATGGCAGCAAAATGAATGCAAAAGAATAATGTGATGGCTAAAATATAGTAGGTCCTAGCAGGGCATGTCAGGATAAGTGTGTAGCAACATGACCAGCTTTTCAAAACAACATGATTTCATGATATTCTGTCTTGAATAGGGTTGAGCTGATCTTGAGATTTCAGCATCGTTTTTAAAATCCGATTTCCGATCATTTTCCATTTGAACCTGATCCCGATCCCAATGCAAGTCAATGGGATTTTTTAAATAAACTGAGATCGGTTTTTAAAAACGATCCTATTCATTAAACAGCATGGAATCCAAAAATTGAATGCTTTACTTTTTAGACTCCACGCTGTGTAGTGATTAAAACATCCCCCGGCTACTTAAGTCCCTCCTGCTGTCCACTTACCTGCACAGAAGCGCTGCCGCTGCCGAACCACGCTGCTCTCTTCTTTCTACTGCGCACGTCTGCAGAGCGCCGTATGTGTTATTGATGCTGGGAGTAGGCGGGGCTTGTTGTGGCTTAGGAGAGTGTGGGCGGGTACAGTACCCGCCCACACTCTCCTTAGCCACAAGCCCTGCCTTCTTCCTAGGTCTGTAACACTAACCTGGGAGCTAGGGGCGCGCACGGACCGAGAAGAGGCGAGAAGAGAACAGACGGGGAGTGGCAGCGGATCTGTGCGGGTAAGTGGACTTGTTTATCAACTCTTCTGCTTCGTCCCTGCTTTATCGTATACTCAGCTCTGCTACGCTAAAAAACACTGCTGAAAAGACTGCATCATTTTTCATAGAAAGTCAACAGAGGAAAACTCTGCCTCTATTATATTCAGGAGTGTAACTACTGGGGTAGCAGTGGTAGCCCCTGCCACAGGTCCTGGGACATTAGGGGGCTGGTGTGCCCCTGATATATATTTTTTTAAAATAGGATGTTACCTGTTGCAGTAACCGAGCAGGTAGTGGGCCCTATTTACTTACCGATCCTTGCTCCTGCACTTCCCTTTCTCCGGAGGCGATGATTAGTAGGAGCTGGGATCGGTAAGTAAGGCTGCGGGCCCGCAAACTGGAACACACACAGCTATCATTTTACTCTGGGGTCTTTTCAGACCCCAGAGTATAATGATCAGAGGGCCACGGTAAGTGAGGGAACATAAAAAATACTGTTACTTACCTCTCCTGCGCTCCAGCAGGCTTCAGGCTTGTTTGGTGACGTCACAGATGTCACATGGCCCAGGCCAGCATCATTATACGTCACAACGCTGGTCTGGGTGAGGTGATGTCTTTTCCAATGTTGAAGAGATCTGTGCGGAATGCGCTGGAGCCAGGAAGAGGTAAGTAACAATGTTTTTTTTTTTCATTTTTTTATCCTCCCCTGGGTCTCCAATCATTATACTCTGGGGTCTGAAAAGACCCCACAGTATAATAATTGTTCATGGGTGGTCCACACTTGAGCATACATAATAGGGTGTGAAGGGGCCACTATGGGGCATAATGCTGGGTGAAGGGGCCACTATGGGGAATAATACTGTACAGGTAGTCCTCGACTTACGACGTTGATCCGTTCTTGCACGTCATCGTAAACCGAATTTCGACGTAAGTTGGAAACCTACCATACCGACGCTGCGTAGGAACGGATCAACGTGATTTAGTGTGCAGTGGCTCGGAACTACCCCCCCCCTTTAAAATAAAACCCTGAAACAGAATGTGAAACTTACCGTACGGTGCAGGGTGGGCGGGCGGGCATTCAGGCCTCCTCTTCCTTCGATGTCCTCTCAGTGCAATTCAGTGCATTTAGGCATGTAGACATGGTCAAGACAATCTCCTGCAGTTCAAACCGAGCATCAGTATGGGGAAGAAAGGTGATTTGAGTGCCTTTGAACGTGGCATGGTTGTTGGTGCCAGAAGGGCTGGTCTGAGTATTTCAGAAACTGCTGATCTACTGGGATTTTCACGCAAAACCATCTCTAGGGTTTACAGAGAATGGTCCGAAAAAGAAAAAACATCCAGTGAGCGGCAGTTCTGTGGGCGGAAATGCGTTGTTGATGCCAGAGGTCAGAGGAGAATGGCCAGACTGGTTCGAGCTGATAGAAAGGCAACAGTGACTCAAATAGCCACCCGTTACAACCAAGGTAGCCAGAAGAGCATCTCTGAACGCACAGTACGTCGAACTTTGAGGCAGATGGGCTACAGCAGCAGAAGACCACACCGGGTGCCATTCCTTTCAGCTAAGAACAGGAAACTGAGGCTACAATTTGCACAAGCTCATCGAAATTGGACAATTGAAGATTGGAAAAAACATTGCCTGGTCTGATGAGTCTCGATTTCTGCTGCGACATTCGGATGGTAGGGTCAGAATTTGGCGTCAACAACATGAAAGCATGGATCCATCCTGCCTTGTATCAACGGTTCAGGCTGGTGGTGGTGGTGTCATGGTGTGGGGAATATTTTCTTGGCACTCTTTGGGCCCCTTGGTACCAATTGAGCATCGTTGCAACACCAAAGCCTACCTGAGTATTGTTGCTGACCATGTCCATCCCTTTATGACCACAATGTACCCAACATCTGATGGCTACTTTCAGCAGGATAATGCGCCATGTCATAAAGCTGGAATCATCTCAGACTGGTTTCTTGAACATGACAATGAGTTCACTGTACTCCAATGGCCTCCACAGTCACCAGATCTCAATCCAATAGAGCATCTTTGGGATGTGGTGGAACGGGAGATTCGCATCATGGATGTGCAGCTGACAAATCTGCGGCAACTGTGTGATGCCATCATGTCAATATGGACCAAAATCTCTGAGGAATGCTTCCAGCACCTTGTTGAATCTATGCCACGAAGAATTGAGGCAGTTCTGAAGGCAAAAGGGGGTCCAACCCGATACTAGCATGGTGTACCTAATAAAGTGGCCGGTGAGTGTATATAGCATTAAGTACCAAAACACTGCAGGCTATCAGCCTTGGAGCTGAACTGGAATAGACCAGTCATTGGAGGAGTCGTTGCTGCTGTTGATTTCTTTTTTTTTTGTAAATGTTTTATTGAATTTTTAAAGTGGCAACAATGAACATATATATATATTGTTGATAACAATAAGTGTGGCGGTACAGACACAGATAAAACATTCAAAAGTGTTAGTAAATAACTGCAGATTGAGCAATGAAAGACATAATGGGAAATGGAACGTGGGGAAGGGAAAGACAATGAGTGCTAGGGGCAGGAGTCAAAGGGTCTGAAAAAGAAAAATATCCTAGTCAAACAGGGGGTTCCCACAGGTGCGCCCAGGTGGGGTCTTTTGAGAAAGTATACCATGGTGCCCACATAGAGCTGAACTTCTGGTGAGTGCAAAGATCAAAGTGGGAGAGTTCCTCCATACGGGCTACTTGAGAGACTTTCCATAGAAAGTGCGATATTGTAGGAGGGGATTCGGATGCCCAGTATAGGGGGATCAACGCCTTGGCAATATATAGAAATTGATATTGAATTCACTGACCAGGTTGGCTCTGGCAATGATTAGGACCCCAAAATCTGATAGGCTGCAGTTTGTCCCCTAATACTGAATTCAGAAGGGCCAAATCAATCATGAACCTTAAAAATCAATAGTGATGTCAGTCCCATTATCGATTTCAATGGCCAGGTCAGCTTCAGGCACAGTCCTCTCCAGGTCTAGATGGGATTCTTCACAGTAAAAACAGCGAGGCTATGGAAGTCTCTCCCCCAGGAAGTGGTGATGGTGGATTCATTAAACAAGGTCCAAGAGGGCCTGGATGCCTCTCTTCAGGATATTACCGGTTATAGACTCTAGATTATAAGGACATGTTGATCTAGGTTTTTATACTGACTGTCAGATTGGAGTCGGGAAGGGATTTTTTTCCCCCTGAAATGGGGCAATTGCAATAAGCCTCATGGGGATTTTTGCCTTCCCCTGGATCAACACTGTAGGGATTGTAGGGTTATAGGTTGGGCTTGATGGACTGATGTCTTTATCCAACCTCATCTACTATATAACTATGTAACTTTTCAAAGTATTCTGACACTTTATTTTATATGTAGATTGTGAGCCCCACATAGCGCTCACAATGTACATTTTTCCCTATCAGTATGTCTTTGGAGTATGGGATGGAAAACCACACAAACACGGGGAGAACATACAAACTCCTTGCAGATGGATTTTTTGCCCTTGTCAGGATTTGAACCCAGGACTCCAGCACTGCAAGGCTGCAATGCTGACCACTGAGCCACCGTGTGGTCCCCCACTTTTTTGATTTTCGATCCCAATTTATTCAGACCAATTTGAAACATCTCCGTTTCCAGCAAATTGTTCCAAAGCAAACATTGGGAGATTTGCTTATTAATGCAACTAACAGTATCAGACTGATTAGGGATAGCCATTTGGCAAATGTAGCGCCATCACCGCCCAGCAGTCAATTTCTTAATACATTTCTAGGAGGACTAACAGAGGAACAGCACATTGCTCCACAATTGTTATTTCAAAGAGAGACTTGTCAAGAGAGCTGCCATGTCCTCTCTAACTTCAACTGAAAGTTAAAACACCATAAAATCAGGATTGTGAAATGTCTGCGGTCTTGGTAGTACAGTAAATTGCTAGATATTTAACAGATAATGGAACACATAATACATGAATTTCCCTTCTGAATTAAATAAGGAGATTGGGCTACACAATTTATGGACGGATAACCCTGGAGCTTCCTAGTTTTGCAATGTATAATGAATATCGTTACCGTATCCTAATTTACAACAACAGCGCCTTGCTACTTTGGGAACGTTGGTAAGTCGGGTACGGAAATCTATGTCAGCTAAGAATAGACCTGCTACTGTTATTCACTGTGCATGAATACAAAATACCTGTTAATGTACGGACATTAAAGTGTACCACTAACTGCAGATTTATTATGTGCCCAAAATGTGCCAATGCAAGGTAATAGAAGTCACAAAGGGCCTCATTTATAAAACCCGCTGTCGGCTCGATTGCTTTGCATTTTTGTATTACAATTTTATGGCACTACATGTTTTTTTTTCTTTGTTAATGCTCCGCGGTTGGAAATACATAGAGGTGTCCAAGGGCATTACGTGTATATAATCCCGGGGAAAACTGCTGAACCTGCAGTCCTACCATAATCTAATAGACAGAACACTAATGAGAGTAAATGAATAGGAAATCTGAGCGAGCTATTAATAAATGATGTACCTTACAAGAGCTCAAAAATGGTAATAATGTAACTCGCTATTCCAATTACTAATATTCATTCACGGCGGGCAGAGATGATGGGAACTGAAGGCTCAGGATGTTTATTAAAGTAACGGTAGACTCTGTTTAGAGACGTGTTCACTTTATATTCCAAGAAGGAAGCCATCTTCTAGGACTTCTCCTTATGAACTGAAGTTTTAGATTTCTTCATACATTGGATCCGATGAGTAATCCTTTGTAAATGAGATGAAGACGTAGCAAGCCAAGGTTTATTTCTTTATAGTCAAAAGTTATACACTTTTCTACAAATTTTATTAATTCCGTATAGTATTTAAATGGGTTTTCCAGGCAAAAAAAATCTTTTTTTTTTTAAAAAAGGTCTATTAGTGCTATTAATGAGTTAATAAGTTCACCAAAGGAGCAACGCGGTGGCTCAGTGATTAGCACTGCAGCCTTGCAGCACTGGAGTCCTGGGTTCGAATCCCACCAGGAAAAACCTCTGCAAGGAGTTTGTATGTTCTTCCCATGTTTGTGTGGATTTCCTCCCATTCTACAAAGACATACTGATAGGAAAAAAAATGTATACTGTGGTCCCTATATGGGGCTCACAACCTACATAAAAAAAAAGTTCACCAAATACCTGTAGCAGAGCTTTGAGTGATTTCTGGGTTTCTCTGGGAGCTCCTGGTATCCTCAGCATTTGTATACATGGTGTAGCTTCTCCTGGAGATCACTTTCTTCTATGCTGCCAGCTTCTTCTTCTCTTGACTAGTGCACATCAGAGCTGGAGTGCATGTCTTCTCTTCACGTTTGCTGGAGCTTGCACAATAGAGCCAGAGTGCACTACGACTCTATTGCGCATGTACCAGCAGAAATGAAGGAAGTGACGTTTCGTGCGCAGATGAAGAGGCCATGAAGACGGGAAAGTATGATATAGTGTGTGTATGTATGGGGGGTAGTGTTGGTGTGTGGTGATGTTCCGTAAACAGAGTAAAAGAACATCACCAGAAAATGTGCCTGTGGCAGCCACATCGATCTGGGAAAATATATAATAATAATAATAATTATATATATATGCATATACACAGTATATATATATATATATATATATATATATATATATATTTTTTTTTTTTTTAAGTAAGTAAGTTAGAATTTAGGCAGGGGGAAAGGTTTTAGTTTAGTATTTAATTATAATTTTATCTCAGGCAACTCCCTTTAATATCTCTTCTGACTGTCAGTAAAGGGGTTACCTGATATAATTTATTTTTGTTATGTAGAGTGTGAGCCCCACATAGAGATCACAATGTACATTTTTCCCTATCAGTATGTCTTTGGAACATGGGATGGAAATCCATGCAAACACGGGGAGAACATACAAACTCCTTGCAGATGTTTTTTTTTTTTTTTTGCCCTTGGTGGGATTTGATCACCAGAACTCAAATGCTGCAAGGTTACAGTGCTAACCACTGAGCCACCATGTGGCCCCTACCTGGTATACTTTTTTTTGACATATTCCTTTGGGGTTTTTGAATGATATACCTGGTGGTGTTACTTGCCTGGTTACAACCCCAGGCCATCAGAACCAGCGCCTGGCCCCAGCTTCACTCTTCCTCCACCCTGGTCTCACAAGTTCACTACTAGTTACCTGTACAGATTATAATAAAGCCAGTCTACACAGCACAAGTAACTAGTGGAGTATTTTCATTTTCGAAATTAAGAAACATCAGAACATGTTAAGAAAAAAAAATTCTCAACTAAAAATTTGAATAAAAATGCCCTTTAAAAGTAAAGCCTTACCTAGTATTAATAAAGGGGGTTGTCTAATGATGTCTCTTGTTCGTGCTGTGTTTCCTGGGAGGGCATTGTAATATTAAAGAGGTAGATTCCAAATTTCTATGAACCATAGCGCAGATCTATCAAATTAGAGCAAATCCCACTCTGGTAGAGACAGGCTAAGTTCATACCTGCGTCTATTCTGTGTTCTGGGTTTCCGTCACCAAATCTGCTTTTTTTGAGCTAAAACTGGACAGAAATCTGATGGACCCTATTACAGTCTATGGGGACAATGGGTTTCCTTGGGTAACCGCTTTTTAAGTGGTATAGGCTTCCATTCTTCGGTTCCCCAAGCGCACACGAAGAACGTTAACCCAAACAACTGTGTATGGGTGGGTTCACATCTGCACCCCGGGTCTCTGCTTTCAGTTTCCATCATCTGCCCAAGAAACTGGACAGGAGATGAAATACGGCAGTCATTTTTCAAACCCGTTCATTTGAATGGGTTTGCAAAGTGTCTGCCCGTGAGCGCCTGTGAGCGTTTTATGGTCTCTGCGGTGAAATTATTATTTTTTTTTTTTAACCGGACACAAAGTCGGACATGCAGAATTTTGTGTCCGGTAAAAAAAACCTAGTTTCGCTGCGGAGACCATAAAACGTTCACAGGTGCTCACTGTCTTTCGGGTTTCCGTTTCCTGTCGGCAGAAGATGGAAACTGAAAACGGAGATTGGGGCGCAGATGAACCTTTTGTATGTATTTGTAATACTTTATTTTCCCTGCTTTGTCCGTTACTAAGTCAATCTATGACCCACTGGCACAGTTCAGCACACATTAGGGACTAGTTAATAGAAGAAAATAGGGTCAGTACAAAAAGAAATATCTGGTTAGCTGGTTTCTGTGGCCATGGAATCCATGAGCCGGCTTTGTAAATGATCTGTTGTCTACTTTTCTCACATTATAAGAAGAAAGCAAAAAAAAAAAATCAATGACCTAAGCAATTAACAAACAGGGACAAATTACCTTCAACGCTTCGTTCTCTCCTGTAGGTTCATACATGTTTGATAAACCCCAGACCTTTTTCATTTGTATCACTTAAACCCTTGTTAGCTGTGACAATGTATCACTCTCTCCGCGACCCCACATGTCTCTCCGCGACCCCACATGGTTTATATACATTTATATACATTTTTAATTTATAGAATTAGATTTTTCAGCTATTTATTTTTACTATACTCACATAGATGTTGTACATATATGTTATATACTTGGCTGTAAATTTATAGGTTTCATGTTTTATCCCTATCTGTAATACAGAGAATGGCAGGAATATCTTTACATGTATTACAGACATTATAGAATACCAGTAAGTTTATAGAAAGACAATAAACTGCCATATTAAAAAAACAAAAGAAATAAAAAAATTGGTCTGAAGCTTTCGAGTAACTTCAGCCAATAATAAATTGTTCTAAATGTACATTGAAACCTAATATATCTCCCACTTGCCAGACTACATAAAATGTAGAGAAAACCGAGAGATCGAGCACTCCAAAGAGTAAATTGTAATCACGTGTCGGTTTTATTGATTCTTGAGCAATCCAACCTCTATCAAACACTGGGATAATACACAATTGTATCAGGCCAAAGTACTATCATGGCGCAATCTCCGCCACTAAGGACAGGATAGCGCTTTACAGCAATTTTCAGCATTAGGCTAAGACGTCACAAAAATATTTGGATAGTTTTCGAATCAATAAAAACAACTAATTTACCCTTTGAAGTCGCAGATTTCTTCTTTGTATACAAGGAATGGAATCCTATCCAAGGACCCAACATTCCTATATGAGTTTTGCTGCTTCAAGGGGTATTCTCAACTCAAAGATCCTATCTATTGCTTTAGAAATGCTGCTTTGTTTGCCTGCTCTATGAAACTATTCCTCCCATTGTATACTCATTATTTCCTCGGGCCCTGTATTTTTCCTTATCTAGCATTATAGGGCCGATGATATGACTCATTGATCTCTGGAGGGAAGGGGGCTGAATTCTCTGGTTTACTTCCAGAGGTGTTATCTCCTGCTGTTCTATGCAGGCAATCAGGTCAGCTAATTGCAGTTTGCTGATAGAGGCTTGGACAGTTTTGAAACAAATTACAATTAGCTGGCTTGTTGGTGGCCTCAAAGTAGAAGACAACAGTTCTGAGACCAAGCATAATCCTGAAAACTCAGCCCCCCCCTCCAGAGAGCAGTGAGTCATGTCACCTATCCTGAGATAAGATACTAGGGTGGGGACCTAGGCAACGTTGTGTTTGCAGTGGGGTAGAATAATATCACATGGCAATTAAATGAGGCAGCATTTCTAAAGAATAGATAGGATCTTTAAGAAAAGAATACCTCTTAGAATATTAATGTACTAGAAATTACAGTGTATGTAATGTCTGCATGTAGTGGCCAGACCAGGTACTGCAGATCAGCTCCCAGTCACCTGAATGAGAGCTAAGCTTCTTCGTCTTGTTATGTTAGCTTTATATGAAGGTTGTGTTTCTTCACCCTCACACATGGGTTTTATATCTTTATTAGGACATGTGATAATATCGAAAATCTAACAAAAAGCAATATATGGCACAGTGTATTAGCATACTACTTTCTGTTGCTATTCCTA
The DNA here is from genome assembly GCF_031893055.1 of Leptodactylus fuscus. Lineage (NCBI taxonomy): Eukaryota > Metazoa > Chordata > Amphibia > Anura > Leptodactylidae > Leptodactylus > Leptodactylus fuscus. Next base: position 42,826,030 of record NC_134268.1, on the reverse strand, counting down.
TGGAAGAAATTTTCAGCAACCCAGTTCCACATGGAGGCACCATACACCATGCACTTGGAATGCCTATAGTATAACTGAATGGGAACTCGTCACGCCTTCACAGAGGCTTGCGTACACTTTGGACAATCTCATTTTGTTACAAGGGTCCTCTGACAATAAGATGATTACACCCGAGCAATCAACTATAATCTTTCTAAAGCTTGTCATTTATTGCAGGACAAATGGATTGCAAAGCTGTGTGTCAGGAAGGGGTTGACATTTTGGTGTTATATTATATCTTATATCTCTTAAAAGGTTTGTAATTCCTACCGTGACAATAAATTACAGTAGAAAAGGAGAAATTTCAGTGCAAAGAGAAAGAAATGAATAAGAGCTATAGTATACTGGTATCACTGGGAATTGGAAAGTATAGATTACATTATGGAAGAGCTACAGAACGTAGAGGAAAAATCCAACAGGAAAAAATGCTGAATGTTGTGCTATTTTTGCCTTGGGGATAAAATATCATTGTACTATGTAGAGATGAGCGAATAGTAGGTATTTGATCGAATATTATGGTATTCGAAATACTCGCACTCGGTTGAATACCACGCGGTAAACGCAGTAAAAATTCAATTCCCCTCCCACCTTCCCTGGCACTTTTTTTTACACCAATAACTGTGCAGGGGAGGTGGGTCAGCAACTAGGACAACGTATTATGGGAGGAATATGCAAATCTGTCTCCCAAGATGTAAGTAGGGAGACAGTGCCTCTGTTATGCTGCCCTCTATAGGAAGCAGCCTGAACATCATGCCCGACTTTCCCAGAAGCCTTTACTGCATAATGTGGGTTTTATAACAAGACAGTTTCTCAGCTATGGACGGCCTTTTCGGTCTGGTTGGACCTCGTCAGCGCAGCGTAGAGAGAACTGACTTGATAGAAGTGAGAGGCTGAGAGACCAGATTATGGGGATAATGTCCATCCTTATGGAGAGACCACCTATTAGCCTTCTGGGAAAGTAGGGCATGATGGCATGAGGATACTCAGGAACCCAGTCATGATGTCCTTATTTTGGATAGGTTATCAGGCAGGGACACTACATGTATGAGAAGTATATGAATTTCCTCCATATTATATTTACAAAAATATTTAACTTTTGATTGTCTACAAAGTTCAATATACTTACATTCATGGGAAAATTCCTTTAGGCTGGCGCCCCATGTTGAAGAAGTCCAAGGCAAGAGTGGCTACAAAAGGAATGGGAAATATATAGGAAGCTCTTAGGGTATGTTCACACGGAGGAAAAAGTGGCTGAAACCTTTTCCGCCTTGAACATTCTGCGCAGCTAGCATTTTCTCATGGCATCCCGATCCTGATTAGGCCCAAATGAATGGACCTAAACAGGAGCATGTCTCAAGCCGCGGACGTGGTGGCTGAATCAGCCATGGAATTTGTGTCAAGATAGAATATCTCACTTCTTTTTTCCGCGACTAGCTAGTACATGCATTTGCATATTATCTGATCTTCTCCAGGTAACATGCTGACACTGGATGGGAAAACACCTTAAGCTCCTCAAGCGGAGCTCAGGAAGATCATTTATGCCAACAACACGCTCATTATATGGCTTCCCAGCGAGCTGCTGAGATGCCGGAACAATCACAGGCACGGTGTGAGGAGCTAGTTCAGCAGCAGGAGAGCATAAGAGCTGCCGAAACGCTGGAGCAGGCAAACCATCGACGGCAGCAATTTGCTTAGTATAGGCAGATCATTGATGCCATCAACATGCAGATGAAGTTGCAGGCAGAGGTTAGCAAAGTTTATAATGTTTGATTGACTATGTAGGGACATGCCCTAATGACAAGACGAATGGTAAAGCCCAGTCAACTGATTCATACATAGGAAGAATAAGGGAGAAGATATAAAATAAAAACTAGACACGTCAGGAAAGTTGACACAATCTCTTTCATTTCCCTCCAATTGTAAACCACTACTTACTATATTACCTAACTGCTAAGTATTATCTTTATTCCGCACTAATATTTCCTGAATATTTATCTAGTAATTTGCTGCTTTGCTTCTTCTGATCAGATGTAACATATACATAATCAATAACACAAAAACAATAAAACGGCTGGTTAGATATTGCACCAGCGACATTAATATCCATTTCTTCTTTTGCCTTCCAACCATTCTAGACTTTGCTTTGTGTATGTAATTTACTAGTGGGCTTGCTAATATCATTGTCTTGCTTGTATAAGTGTTGCAATGAAATACAACTATTCCCTTCTATTTCAAGCTTCATTAGCTGAGATATTTTTTATTTCTCTTCCTCAACAATTGAAGTAATTTAATTTTAAATGATATTATGAGAAGGATATTTCATTATCTTGCATCGTAATGTTGGTGATAGCGCTTCCCAATCTGGATGTATGGAGAGGGAACGTAATGACCACTAATCTTTAATACATGCCAGCGTTCATCCCCAGTGGTGTTGTTTTCTGTGCAGATGGATCAGACTTTATTGCCGATACATCCGCAAGTGTTCTCGTATATAGAGTGTAATATCAAAGCATATCATTGATTATTTACAGAGAATAACATTAGTATAGAAATCATGTTATGGGTAGCAATGGGTCTGTGAATCATGTATGGAAAGCATTGACTTTTTTCGAAGCCTAGGGTCACAAACTAGCCATCTCCTTTATCACTACTGTAAAGCTACATGTGTCTATGTACAGTTTCCAATGAGACACTTAGGCAACACAGTTGGCACTGTGGGAGAGATTTATTAGGAGTTTTACTCCTATGACATACCAAAGTCTCAGTCACCATATTCAGTACATCATTAAAACGCTTGTCCAGGATTTTGAGCGGAATGGTGGCGGGCAGCTGGGTGGGTGTAAAAGATAAAAAAAAAAACCTCAAACCCACCTGTTGCTCCAATATACACTCCAGAATTCCTTGCTGTTGCATGCCTGGGCTTACCATGAGGAAGGCATAACAGCCACGGGACAGCTGAGACCAATATGTAGACTCAGCAGTTGCTAGTAAGGAATCCGGTGACAAATGTGAGTAATGTCACCGATCCCTCTTGTTAGGACTGTGCGACAGGTGCGGCCATGGTATTAGGGTCGCAGGCTGTTCCACTGGTTCAGTTCGGTCCAGCATGAATGGGATTAATCCCCTTGCAGCCGGTAGGCGTGGTTGGTCTGCTGACTGACACTGGTGTCAGCCTATCAGCATCTGGCTTGAAGCACCTGGGCTGGTTGATTGGTCTAGCCTTCCCTCCATTTTAGGAGGCTGTTTTGGGCTGTTGGGTGCTCTAGTATCATTTGCAAATATGTATGTGTGTGTGCGCGCGTGCGTGTATACAGGTTCCTGTGTGGTTCTCAAACGCAAGTCAATAGTTTGGCAGTGAGCTGCCTTAGCTAGGTAGGGCTTAGTTAGAATTGTTGCCCTAGAATTGCCCAGGGAACTCCCACCTAGCTAGCCTCTAATACCTATGCCGTATGTGCTGCGGCCCAGCACTCATTAAAGGGGTATTCCCACGTCGCATACTCACCAGTCTTCACTGCTGTAAAATCTTCTTTCTTCCTGGTTTCTTGCATCATTTGGTGGGCGGGGTTTCACAGGCAACCTGCCGTTTAGCTCCGCCCCCAAATTAGCATGTAGCTCTGCCTGCCGCATAGCGTGATCCTGAAGGGCCTGTGATGTCATCAAAGGTCCTTAAACACTATATGCACAATATTGGACTATGAAGTACAGGCAGGAGCAACTCCATTCTGTGTTACATACAGAGACTGCCTGTCTCTGCCATAATGAACACAATTGAATTAGCTAGTCTGATAACTGGGAGAACAGAAGACGAGTTCAGAAATGAAAGCAGCTCCTCTCCCCTATCTGAGAGCAGGGAGGTAGGTTACATGTGTTGCAGACACAGGAATAGCTAGGAACACAGGATCGCTCCCGTGCACTTAGCCCCTCCTCCCTCCCCCCTGAGAGCAGCAGATACATCACTTATCACAGATAAGTCAGGGGATGTGTCCCAAAAAAATGAATAAAGTAAGATAGTGGACAAACAAAGCAGGTTTGCTGAAGCAGTGTATTTAGGAAAAGTCTTACATCCACATTAACAAGCAGTATAGATAGGATCCTTGTGATGGGACAACCCCTTTAAAGGGATTCTACCACTGCATAGAATGAGGCAATAAATTAAATAGATGTAAGATCCTCCTCCCTCTGCCCTCTCCATACACTTCTGTGTATGTTGTCATAAAGGTATAAGTCTGAGTGAAGGGAGAGGAAAAGATTATCCTAATAAGGGGAGAAGGAAAAGTATTTTTTTTTATAAGATATATTCCAAAGCTTCTTATATACACATGTACAATTAATTTAAGAAAATTTATTTTATAATTGGAGATACGCTTAACCCTTAGGAGACGCAGGCATTTTTCATTTTTGTGTTTTCAGTTTTTACTCCTTACTTTCCAAAAGCTATAACTTTCTAATTTTTCTGTCTATGTAGACTGCTGAGGGCTTGATTTTTGCGTGACAAGTTGTACTTCATAATGGTACCATTTATTATTTTGTACAATGTGCTGGGAAGCAGGAAAAAAAATCAGAATGAGGTGGAACTGAGAAAAAAATGCAGTACTGCTGTTTTCTTCTGGGTTTTGTTTTTATGACTTCCACTCTGCGGTAAAAATGCCATGTTAGCTTTATTCTTCAGGTCGGTACGATCAGGGGATACCAAATTTATATATGTTTTTTCATGTTTTAATAACTTTACAAAAATTATAAATTTTGAAGAAAAAAAAATTCTTGGAATCACCATTTTCTGACCCCTGTAACTTTTTTATATTTCAGTGTTCAGAGCTGTGTAAGACGTCTTTTTTAGAGATGAGTGAACAGTGAAATGTGCGAAGTTCGAAATTTGATTCGAGTAGCCGCTCAATACTCGACTGTTCAATCGAATATTGAACCCCATTATAGTCTATGGAGAAAAAATACTTGTTAAGGGAGAAACCACTATTCGACTCAGGAGGGTCACCAAGTCCACTATGACACCCCAGGAAATGATGCCAACACCTCTGGAATGCAACTGGGACAGCAGGGAAAGCATGTCTGGGGGCATCTAACATGTCCAAGTCACTGTATTACGTTGGGATCCCTGTCAGCTTGCGATATGCCGGAGCTGACTTTTTCTGACTTTTTTGCATTGACCAGCGTTGATTGGCTGAATGCCATACAGAGTATAGCATACGGCCAATCAACGCTGGTTCTGCCGGAGGCTCGTCTGTGATGAGGCGGAGTCTAATATCGGACCAGAATGGAGACTGCTGTGCACCGATCTTAGACCCCTCCTCCTCTAGCAGAACGAGCGTTGATTGGCTGTATGCTGTACTCTGTATGGCATTCGGCCAATCAATGCTGGTCAATGCATTCCTATGCCGAGATGAAGCAGTGCTGGCCGTGTGCTCAGCTCGTCTACACCGGAGATGCAGCCGAGCTGAGCGCACGGCCAGCACTGCTACACCGGAGATGAAGTGTGCGCTGAACCCTGCTGCACACTCAGCTCTGCAGCAGGGTTCACATCCCATCTCCCCTGCACAGTTATTGGTTCCAAAAAAGCACCAGGGAAGGTGGGAGGGGAATCAAATTTTTAGTGAGTTTGCCACGTGGTGTTCTACTGGAATTGAACATCTCGAACAGCCTGATATCTGATCAAACATGTACTCAATTGAATGCTGTTCGCTCGAACAATATGCAGTTTTTATCGATACCATGATGGGGAATGTATGTTGTTTTGATCACTTTTTATTCCAATGTTTTACGGAGGTAATTTCGTTTTTGGACTTGGGGAAGCCTAATGTGTTAATGTTTACTTTTATTTATAATTCTATGTTATCTAGGGAAGGGGGTGGTCAACTTTTAGTTTTTTTTTTTTTTCCAAATCTTCTGCACGCAGGCTTCAGTAGTTATAATACCATGGCAGGGTTGAGAGCCTTCAAAGGGCTCCAGGCTGCCATAGTAATGGGACGCCTCTCGCGATCGCGCTGTGGGGGGGTGGGTGGGGTGTCCCGTTTCATACAAACAAAGAGAAAGCTAAAGTATCCACTCAGGTGAAGTAGCCGCATTTGACCACAACATCAGAGATGACTCTGATCATGGGCGATTCTGTCGGGTCCCTGCTCTGTGAAACCTAGCAGCTAGTGCAGCCACTTTGTTTGGCCCCATTCCCACGGAGTAATGTGCCGCTCATTTTGAAGCACCTCACTTTGATATGTGTTTACATGTCAGAATGAGCGGAGCGTTACTCTGTGGGAACGGGGCCTTTCCGAGTGGCCGCCATGTTTTTTCAGCACACCAGGACGTAACTGTACGTCCTAATGCGCCTAAAGGTTAAAGGGTTAATCTAGTTGGTGCTAAGAGTTAAATTATACATCAGGGCAGTGAACAGTGAGGACGGTCGCACCTATAAGTAGCATTGCTCTGTAATTATCTCCATGATATTGTACTTACATTACCTCCATCTATTCTATGCACCATTAATACATTGCTTTGATTTAATCACACATGGCATTGCACCATAGTCATACATGGCACCCACTTCACATACTAGAAAAAGAAAATTGTAAGGAAGAAAGTCTTACAGGAGAAAATCTACTGATTAGATCTGACATGAAAGCTAAACGTCTGGACAGATCAACACTTCATACATTAAATGACACAATGAATACTTGGATTACAAGGGTGCCCAGACATGTACAGTAGTAGCCATTATTCAGTGCAATTCAGATAATACTGGTGCGGCTGACAACTGAGTGATGTTATTTCTGTAGTGCCCACCATGGGGACAGGTGACCAAATGCAATTTTAACATGTAACTAGCAATGGGCAAACAGCTTCAGCACGAGAAGGGTTCTACCTGAATATCTCAAATTGTTCAGTTTTGAAAAAATTGGGGATTCGCTTGGACAAACTAAAATGGCCAATAAATTATTTTCCTCTGGGGTCTCTACACACCCCAGAGTATAATAGGCTGAAGACCAGGGGAGGTGAAAAAAAAAAGACATTTACAAAAAGACATTTATACTGACCTTCCCCCACCACTTTTGAGCCTCCACATGGTGTCTGGTTCTCTTCTTTCATGCGGCTGGGGTCACATTTGAGGTCTGTCATTGGGCCACAGTGGTCATATGGGCACATTGACCATCATAATCAATCACAGACTTCAGTGGTTAACCCAAACGTATGAAGTCTCTGAGAAGACCTAGAAAGAGCACTATTTGCCTTCCCTAGGCCTCCACCAATTATATCCTGGAGTCTGGGGAGACCCTAGAGTATAATAAATTAATTTTTTTCATGTGATCAACATCAAATGTGCAAACTAGTTAATTTCCTTTAAAATGATGTTTGTGTGCTGAAAAATTACTTCAAAGTGCTGTCCACTAAGGAGTTTACGCTAGCTCATTCTGAACGTAAAACTCGTTCAGAGTGAGCGGCGTAAAAACAGTTCCTATAGACTTCAATGGGTGCCGGCATATGTACGCTCCCCATTGAAATCAATGAGAGGCTTTTTTTTACCTATTGCTTTCAATGGGATACACACGTATGCCAGCACCCATTCAAGTCAATGGGATATGTTTTTTACGCCGCTCACGCTGAACAAGTTTTACGTTCAAAATGAGCGAGCGTAAACTCCGTGTGCAGGCTCCCTAAGTGTTTTCCTTCTCTCTAACTTGCTATTCACTTTCTGCTCAGATGCGAAGTCCAACTCTAGCGGCAGAGAGACTGAGATAGAATACCGTAAGTCAGGGCAGTCCATTACCCTTAGTCACAAACATAGCTCTCAACTTCTATGTGAATTGTCCTTCTTCAGAATGCAGTGTTGCCTCTAATATTAACCATTTCCTGTCCCCTATTCAAAGCCAGTTATCAGCAGTCACAACTATCCTGTGTGTCCTAATACTATTACAACTGTCAAAAATATCACAATTTCAAAGATCACAATGCAAACATATGCATATATAATATTGGGCCACATTTTTAAGCTTACAAACTAGTGCCAGCAAAAATCCCCCTCCTTGAGCAATGTCTGCTCACTTTCCTGCCTGTAATATTGTAGTTGTCAATGCATTGACTATAATTTCTGGTAAAAAAAAAAAAATAAAGTTTTCCAAACTTTTGTGCACTTGTATATGAGTTATAGCAGATACTCAGGCAAAGCGAACAGGAAAACAAAAAGAAATTCAGTATTTATGAAGTATTACACTATATCTCAGCATTAAAGAGCAGATGTTTTTGAATTTTTCATGATAGACTTCTTCCTAGTCTGTAATCCTTGGCCTTTATTCATTAGCATACAATCCCCTCCATACCTTCAGCTCTCTCTGCTTGTACCTCATGCTAATGGAACCAGACAAATACATGACATTTGCTTTGCACTTTGACTCCTGCCGTCCAAGTTTAGATAATTCATTTTGACTTCTTGTGTCTATTTCCTTTCCACAAACTTTATTTGACTGTAAGCTATAGGAACCCAAATCTGTCTCCCATGTGTACGAGCTGCCTGTCACGCCACGCCATATAATTCATATTTATTTCCACATTTCTTTCTTCTTTCCTTCCCTTGTTCTAAGGATTTGTTTACATGAAATATCCCAGCCCTTGCTGTGTACACCTGTAACCTGTAAATAGAATTAAAGGGTTATCATTAGAGATGAGCGAACAGTGAAATGTTCGAAGTTCGATTCGAGTAGCCGCTCAATACTTGACTGTTCGATCGAACATTGAACCCCATTATAGCTCCCTAGAGCCCCTTTATATGTACAAAAAGTGAGTCGGAATGATATATAGATGCACCAGCATCTATCTGCCTATCTGTCTAATGCAAAAACTGGACAGTACTTCAAAAATGTGAATGAAATGGGTGAAGATTTATTCCATTGTCTATCTATCTATCTATCTATCTATCTATCTATCTATCTATCTATCTATCTATCTATCTATCTATCTAATATATACTGCCGATATCTGGTTCAGTTTGGTTACATCTAAAGATTAATGAATACAAATATATATTATTCAGAAATTGTCTTTTTGCAGACCACACGTTGACAAGTTATTCAACACAGTGACGTTGCTGAAGTCTATTGATAGACAGAGTTGTAGATTTTGCACGTGTAAGCCAATATTACTGACTGTCAGAGCCTGACAACCGGCACATTAATAAATTGCTCAGAAGGTACTTTGAAAATAGTTGGGTTGAGGTTTGTCCTTGAGAGCTTGTACTAAAAGATTCTCTTTGGATGGACAAATAAATGATCTTACTCAGCAGAATTCAGAGATCTTATGTTTTATGGGCCAGTTATGTGTAATGTGTATTTTCTGTTAGAGTGATTTTTTTTTTTTTTTTTTAGTTTATTTATCTTAAAAAGGGAGCACTCAAATTTTTGAACAAACGAAAATAGGAAATCAGTGTGTCGGTGTGTGTGTGTGTATATATATATATATATATATATATATATATATATATATAGAGAGAGAGAGAGAGAGAGAGAGAGAGAGAGAGAGAGAGAGAGAGATTGATTCTCAATAATCAAAATTTTACTTTTAATAAGGCATTAAAGTCCATGAATTCACAAGCTACCTTTAGAAAAACTAGATAAAAACTCACAACATAGGTTCACAAACTCAGCTTTTATTTTTTTGGACCAAAAATTCCAAAACAGATGTTAAGCAGCCTATGACTAATTTTTTGGCACCAGAGTAGTTAATTTTGGTTTGGGGGTGGAAACAGTTTATTTTGGCCAGCAGTGTTTTCCACCCCCTAAAAAGCAGAGTTTTACAGCAGCAGAAGCCTGCTGATACTGTAATTTACATGTACTCCTATGTACACCATGTGAAGCCATAATGACTTCACTTCCGAGTGTACATACAGAGGGGCTGAGCAACTGAGCATGCTCAGTATGCTCAGTTGCCCTGAGAACGACGTGAGCATGCTGTGCATGCGCAGTACAGTTGCGTCGTTCACACAAAAATGGCCCTGGAGCGTGCGCAGTAGAGCTCTGTAGGGAGTGCTACTGCGCACATGCGTAATTTTGATCTAAACCGCTGGGACTGAAGATAGTTGGAGGTGGTGAAGAGAAAGCAGGAGGAGGTCTTAAAGAGATGAAACCAGAGAGGAGGACGTGAATGAAGATGACGTGGGAGTGGTGCACACAATGTCAACAATGCACGTTTTTACGTTAATTAATTAAAACGGGGGGTCTTTTAAAGGGATCCTATCACTCAGACATGATTTTTTCTAAGTACCACATCGGAATAGCCTTAAGAAAGGCTATTCGTCTCCTACCTTATGTCGTCTTCTCCACGGCGCTATTCGCCTACAATCCCGATTCTTGTTGGTATGCTAATGAGCTCTCTCACAGCACTGGGGGTATCCCCAATACTGCAGGAGAACTCTCTCCAGCGCCGCCTCCTCTTTTTCAGCAGCGTCATCTTCAGCCACTTCTTCCGGCGGTGGCTTGTAACTTCTAAGGCCTCGGGCCTTGGGCAGAGCACACTGCGCATGTCCACAGGCCATGAGAAAATGGCCGCTTCCAATACTGTGCAAGCGGTCATATTTTGTGGCCTGTGGGCATGTGCAGTCTGCCCTGCCCAAGGCCTTAGAAGTAACAAGCCACTGCCAGAAGAAGAGGCTGAAGATGACGCTGCTGAAAAAGAGGAGGCGGCGCTGGAGAGAGTTCTCTCACAGCATTGGGGATGCACCCAGTGCTGTCTGAGCACTGGGGCCTGCCCCCAGTGCTGCGAGAGCTCATTCGCATACTGACAAGAACCGGAATTGTAGATGAACGGCGGCACAGAGAAGACGACGAAAAGTAGGAGACGAATAGCCTTTCTTAAGGCTATTCTGATGTGGTACTTAGAACAAATCATGTTTGAGTGGTAGGATCCCTTTAAGTAATGATTAGCAGGACCTGAATAGCCTTTTTTTTTTAAAGGCTATTCAGGCATATCTTTATCTAAAAAAGTGAAATTCTAATGATAAAACGACTTTGAAGTCCAAACTTTTGGTCTAGAATCAAATGTTCTATTAAACGTGCCTAAGTTGTCTGAACCTTCAGTGGCTATTTAAGAGTAGCCCTCCCCTGAGGCCTGGTTGGTAATTTTCATGGTGCCGCATGCACCCTCCTTCCCGTATACTGTACTTCCTGGCCTCTCTCCCCTCTGAATATTTCCTACTGTTTTGCAAATACTTATGAATCAGAACCATTAAACCTAATGTATATGGTCAGACCATATCAAATATTGTTATTGTAAATGACTTGTTTACTTATCATGTGCGGTTCTCTTATCTTAATATTTCTATAATAACAACACAGACAAAAGTAATAAGCTGAACAAAAGCGAGGGAAAAAACAAAGAAACATCAAAATGTGTTGTACTTTATGTGCTCCTGTTTGAAAACATTTCAAAGTGAAATTGTTCCTAAGAAAATGCATTTATTCTCTATAACAAAATATGGAAACATTCTTCCCAGACATAAAATGTGTCTGTCAGTCGAAGCTAACATGATTTCAGCTTCAAGACTTCATTATCTGGAAATTGCAATGCTCCTCTTCAGTGATCAGGACCCGTCTTTGCAGTACTGTCATGCAGAAACATCAAAAATTCGAGCTTTCTCTTTTGGTTATTTTTATCTATGCTTTTTTTTTTTTCCTCGATACAATAATGTCTCAACACAGTAGGGATATTAGAGAGTGAAATAGAGCTAGACAGCCCCGGCTGTATATTTTAATTTCATTCTGAACAGAAACCTTTTTATATTCTGTAACCAGTTGACTTTATCAATTGTGACTGCAGGCAGGCGTCGCTTTAAGCAATTTTCCAAAATTTCAATTCTGGTTTTTGAAACGTCATTAACCGTGTAGTTTGTGTAAAATTGCATTACAAATACGTGTTTACATTCATGAATATGATTGTGGTTTCTAAATCGCTTATTTTTATGGCTGAATGTGTTCAGATGTAATCAAAATTTACGTGGCCTCTTGTGAAGTTAGGAATGGGCCCAAATTTTGTTGGCAGTAAACTGAACTGTAGTAATGGAAGCAATGGTATAACTACTTTTGGTTGGATAGTATCATGAAAGTACCAAAGGATCTTTGACTGGTCTAGACTCTGAAGCTATAACGGGCTCCAATGGCTCAGCAGAAGACAACCTGATTTCAGGTCCACCAGCGGCTCTTCCTCTAGTCCTGGACTCAGACATGATAATAGACAAGAAGAGGAAACTCTACATCCTACTGGGAGAAGAAGAGGCCACTGTGGAGATCGCTGCCCAAAACGTGTCCAGCTGTCACCAAACAAGAGGAAGATGAGACTCCACGGACTGTTATACCCCAAACCCCCCACCCCACCCCCCATATAGCGGCCACCAACTAAGAGGAAGATGAGACTCCACGGACTGTTATACCCCAAACCACCCATCCCACCCTACCCCACCTCCCCATATAGCGGCCACCAACTAAGAGGAAGATGAGACTCCATGGACTGTTATACCCCAAACCACCAACCCCCCCATACAGCTGTCACCAACTAAGAGGAAGATGAGACTTCACGGACTGTTATACCCCAAATCACCCCCCACCCCCCATACTCTCCCCCTCAACTCCAACTCCCCCCCACTTTACTAGCTTTGGCAATGCCAAATATCCATTCGGACGTGCCAATAAAGCCTATTTGATTTGATTTGACTCTCAATGGCCCAATAGAAGACAACTCAATTATTCAATTTGACATCCACCAGAGGATCTTCCGTTGGTGCAGACTCTAAATCCATAATGGACCCCAGTAGTCCAGCAAAAGTCAACCCAATTTGATGTCAGGTTTGGAGTCAATCCATTAGGGTCTAATTCTAATGGATTGACTCACAATCAGATGTTATTAATTTCCTATATGTGCAAATAATAATTATAAAGATTGCCAAAGATTGCCATATTACTAAATATAGATGTGCACATGTTCAGTATAGATAGAGGACAGGCTTTCAGCATAATTTCATTTTACGAGCTCAAAACTCCTAAGTGCTTTATGTCACATACTCTGCACAGTAACATATAGGATTTTGCTCACATTCAGACAATAATACATTCCAACATGGCAGCAGATTCTGAAATAAATCATTTAACTTTATTTGATATTGGGTCAGACCCCATATTTGGTATTTTTTCCACTTTTCTTTCATAATTTACTATTGGCACTGTTACTTACCTTACTATTTATATTGTTTATGCATCAATTGTGCGTAGTTACGGTGCTGTCAATGATGTGTATTTGTTATGATTGGCAGGAAATATAAAATAAAAAAAAATAATGTCCTGCGGAGCCCACTGGACTCTGAATCGCAGGGCACCCTGCTGTGAACAAGGTCCGACAGTTAACTTCACTGCCAGGCTACACCACAAACTGAGTGCTCCCTGTTACCTCACAGGGAAGCTGCCTCTTGCAGTACAAAGCAACCACAAATAAATTCTAAAGTCTTGTCGTTACTGCACTGCAAGACAAACACAAACCAAACTATGACCGAGTGCTCCCAGTAGCTTACTGGGCCACACTCACCTCAGCCACCTGCTGTGGAGTACCACAAGTAGCAGCCTGCCTAAGGTAGGAGATTCCCTCAATACTGACTAAGGGAAGGGATTCCCTCAATTTTAACCAAAAGGGGCATAAACTCTCACTATCTACCTAACTAGGAAGCTTGCTGTCAAACTAATGTCTTGCACAGCCATGCACATATGGCATTTGAGGTTTGAGGCTAGAGCAACGGATGGCCCAAACCTGCCTCCGTAAATGGATCAGCCAGCCCAGGTGCCCAAGCCAACTGCCCATAGGCTGACACCACTGTCAGTCAGTAGACCAACCACGCCTATTGGCTGCAAGGGGATTAACCCCATGCATGCTGGACTGAGCACAAAAAGCAGAACAAGCTGTGACTCTGATCTGTTGGCCGCACCTGCCGCACAGTCCTAACAGTATTATACATATGCCGAAAAATGTTACTGCACATCCGGGTCCCAGAACTAAAGAGAAATCTAAATTATATCAATATTTGGTGAGACAGCCCCTTTCCTACAAAGCAGCATCAATTCTTCTGGGTACACTTACAGACAATTTGTGAAGGAACTCAGCATGGCGGATGTACTAAACAACTTGTAGAAATAAGCACAGATCTTCTGGGGTTATAGGCTTGCTCCAATCCTTCTGTCTCTTCATGTAATCCCAGACAGACTGGAAAAGGTTAAGTTCAGGGCTCTGTGGGGGGCCGTATCATCACTTCCAGGACTCCTCCTCCAAAGAGCGGTACAGACAAAATCATTGTATTGATGTGATTTATATTTCTAATTGTTAATTTGCTTTATTTTGTTCATTGACAAAAATAAATTATTAAAGGGTTTTCCCATGAAAATAACCATATTGAAATTTATAGACAATTAAAGCTTAAGCATTTTGTAAATATAAAAATTGTAGAATTTTAAAGATTTTCTCTAACCATCTTAGTGGTGACAGTCTTTTGACTTTATCTGTTGACACTAAAAAAGACACCCTTTAGGGGTCTTAAATCTCAGGGGGTCTGATAACTAATATAATGCTAATGCATTGTAAAATGGCAAAGGTTCAATTACAGGCTGCCTATAGTAACCTGGAATAGAACCTGTGCTAGTTTTCCAGCTGCCAGAAAATGGATTGGCGATCCACTCCAAAATGGCGGCACCTATGCACTGCTGGGAAAATGGCCCCTTGGTCATGTTTAACTGAGGCCCTGGGGGGAGAGTTTATGCCCGTAATCAGTGCGGTCACTGATCATAGGAATTGCTGCTGGGTATTAATACAACAAAGACTCGACATCTATGGCGTTCTGCCACTGAGCGGCCGCCATATTTAAACACCCACACTGTCATAGTATATTGGATATCGGGAAAGGGTTACTTGGCTACAAATTTAAGTATGGTTACATTTATTTGAAAAACCCTTTAACCCCCATTGACGATACGATAGATAGATAGGAGATAGATAGATAGATAGATAGATAGACCATAGATAGATAGATACTGTAGATAGGAGATAGATAGATAGATAGATAGATAGATAAATACTGTAGATAGGAGATAGATAGATAGATAGATAGATAGATAGATAGATAGATAGATAAGGTTGTGTCAGATTGTAATCTCTATGGCAAAAGTTGGGTTCAGTTAGAGTTAACATTTCTTTCTGTATTTTCTCTTTTGTCAGTCCTCACATACAGCAGACAAGATCTCTCCAACCAAAGGGTGCTTCAGCCTTTCCTACGACAAAAGTGATAACATCAGATTCCAGCCTGTATATACTTGTTGCAAAGTTTGGATATAGTATTTTTTCTTTAGCATTACATATGAGTGGGATGATGAAAAGCAATGTAGACACAGCAGCAGTAACAGGAATATTATAAAAATGGGCAGCAGGTGCATATGTGAGAGTGACAATAAAGCAATTTTCACTTGTTAGTTCTTGTGCTCTTCCCCTGAGCTTTCTGGCAAGAAGCAAATCAGAAGACGTCATTCATATTACTACTGAACCAGCAAGTCGCATCTAGTTATAGATTTACATCAGCTTCTTATCCATAATGGAGAGTTTATAGCATCTCATATTCAGCTTCAGGTAATAAGATGTCTATGTGCCACCTGCTGCTATGTTAATATATCTAAGTATGATAGAAAAAATAGTTAAGTCTATTATTTATTATTAGTTTTTATTTCATTAGATATTCTGCCTAAAGTGCTTTGATTGATCACATGACAGTCATTGGCAGAAAACATTCATTTTAAGGTCCGTCTTTTAAGAGTTTTTACCTTAATTCATAAAAAAACATCAAAGGAGTTGGGAAAAAGAGTAGCCTAATTTTCGGAAACAGCGCCACTTTGTCTATGGAAATGGATGAACATGTGACTATCCAGTTCAGCTTATTACCCTGTAATGGGGATCCAATAGGAAGCAAATCCCCATGCGGGAGAAGTTAATTTTCTTAATTTTAGTGGAAAAATTCTTACATAAGGGTGCATTCACACTACGGATACAGTGACTGATTCTGAACGTTAAAACACGTTCAGAATCAGTGCGTATAAAGCAGATCCCATTCATTTCAATGAGAGCTGGCATACGAGCGCTCCCCATTGAAATGAATGGGCTGCTTTTTACTCTACTCTCATAGATTGTAAGCCCTTGCGGGCAGGGCCCTCTACCCCACTGTGCCAATCGGTCACTGTTAGTATTATATCTACCTGTATATTCTGTGTATTGTATGTAACCCCCAAATGTAAAGCACCATGGAATTAATGCTGCTATATAAATAAATAAATAAATAAATAAATAAATAAATATAATAATAATACGAGCGCTCCCATTGAAGTGAATGGGAAGTGCTCGCGTGTACGGCTCGGACTGAGCTGAGTGCTGAGCCCCTTCACACGGCGAGCCGTACACGCGAGGGCTTCCCATTCACGTCAATGGGAGTGCTCGTAGAGTAAAAAGCAGCCCATTCATTTCAATGGGGAGCACTCGTATGCCAGCTCCCATTGAAATGAATGGGATGTGCTTTATACGTGCTGATTCTGAACGTGTTTTAACGTTCAGACTCAGTCACCGTATCCGTAGTGTGAATGCACCCTTAGTTACAGAAATTATTTTCACAATTTTCTTTTTTTAGGTTGTCCCTCCATCAAATAACCCTAGTTTTGATTCTTTTTTTTTTTTTTTTTACCAATAGATAAAAAGAATAGTAATTCTGTTGATTTTTGTGGCTCTTTTTATATCAGCTACGGTGATGCCAACTATATATTGTTGTTCATTTAATTTTCACATTTTTAGTAATAAATCTTTAGGCTTGGCCCCACTTAGTGAACCTCCGCAAAAAAATGCATTGTGTTTTTTTTCCCACAGCATTCTTCATAGATATTCTATTATACCTGTGACTTTCTGTGCTTATTATACCTATAAAGAAAATGCCAGCGTCAATGCCGCAGGTATAATTGACTTGCTGCGATTTTCAAAAACTCAAGAGTTGAAATTTCTCCTCTAGTTCCCCCTTGAGCAATTGGTGATGAGGTAGCTTTAGCACTGAATATAATTATTGGGTTCTCTACTGTCAGGTGGGTGCTCCATTTTCGGCCTCTGCATCCTAGGACACCCAATTTGGTGCTTAAACTAACAGTACCAATTGCTTAGGAATGGTGGGAGCAGGAGGAAAATTCCAACTGCACTGGAATCAGGAGAAGAGTGCCTATAGTAGGATGGAAAGAGATTTGGTTGGTTGAGTTGGTAAAAGGTCTTCTTTAACAGGAACCAAAATGGCTCCCCATATTAATTTATGGCCATATCACCTCTGTGCCCCTGTAACTGTCCTTTCACATGGAGTTTTCTGGTGCAGATTTGATGCGAAATTTGCATCAGAATCTGCGTGGAAAAAAAGCTTCCCATTGACTTCATTGGGTTCTTTTTTCCGCGGATTCTGATGCAAATTCCATGTCAGAAAACTCTGTGTGAATGGACCCTTATAAGGATTTCCACTTTGGTGTTTTCCACTAGGCTGAAGCAACATAGTAGGCTAACAATATTGCTAAAACAATACTGGATTTCTAGAACTGGATGAAAGCGTTAGAGATGTATAAGTCACCTCTTCGGGATACCTCCACAGTCAGGCCCTGTTGTCCAACTTGGCATAAAGGCCCCAGTGCCCCATAATAAGACACCAGTATTATATATATCCCGTTGTCCTTGTTCTAGCTGTCATCGACAATATGGAAATTGGAGATGGGCCCAGATACTTCATGTAACTACGGTAAAGATTTCTTGAGTTGGCTGTCTTCTAACTGATCTTCTTCAAAGGAGGTCTGTTTTGCAATGCACAATGTAGTAAATGGGTTATTTCTGTATCACTGCAGCTTGTAGTTAGGTAATTATGTTGTGCTAAAATGGGCTGGCACAGATGTTAATATGGTATTTAATCTCTAAGCACAACACAGATGCTGCTAATCTGCATTTCAGCATATTCTTTATATTCAAAGTGGAATAGAAGGTGAAGAAAAAAATATTAAGCTCTCAAAGTCCCCTTGATTTAATTATAATGTAATGTAATATTCATTTATATATTTATTTCCCGAAGAATAGTGTAATTAGCAAATCTAAATCCTCTCGCATTGCCTTGTTCTCCTTAAACCTGATGACTATATGCGATTTCCATTAACTCCTATTAAATAGGCTACAAGGACGTTTCTCCAAATGTTTCTTTGTGGGCGATCTCATAATTAATTTCTAATCCCTCGGCTGGAGACCTCAAGTCTCCGATGAAAAAAAGATTAGATAGAAATGAACCTTTGTGCAGTCGTGCCACTAATGCATTTGGCTTGTAAGGCAATATGTGGGTCACCTACTCCGGGTCAGGTAATTTTTATGAAGATATTACTTATTCGGCAAAGTTTAAAAAGACAATATATTTGCAGCGCTAATAGAATATATTGGCCATGTTCAGTATTCCCCGGAGCTTGGGTCTAAAAAGATGTCCTACTGACTTAAAGGGGTCGTAGTTCACTGAAGGAGTAACTAAAATGTAACTTTTATTGGATTTGCTAAAACAATTATTTCAAGGATAAGTCCTAAAAACACCAAAATGTGGGTGGCTGGACTTCTCAATAGTGTGTGTGGTCTAAATATACACCACAGACCCACAGGTCTCTGCCCAACCTCACATCAAATAGAAGCCTCAGTATAAAAACTCTAAGGCTCCTTCAATTAACAAGACATCTAATCAGAGTCCCATAGATTAAATGAGAACCCTGACTTAAAGGCAAACAGGACTAGGCTCATTCATATTGCGAGTAGAGATGAGCGAGTAGTACTCGATCGAGTAGGTATTCGATCGAGTACTACGGTATTCGAAATATTCGTACTCGATCGAGTACCACTCGCTGTTCGAATGTAAAAGTTCGATGCAGAACCAGCATTGATTGACCGAATGCTATACAGTCGGCCAATCAACGCTGGTTCTTCTCCTACCTTTAGAAGTCTTCTCCATGCAGCTTCCCCGCGGCATCTTCCGGCTCTTCATTCACTCTGCCAGGCATCGGGCCTGGGCAGAGCCGGCTGCGCATGTCCGCTTGTACTGCGGGCATGCGCAGTTGGCTCTCTCCAGGCCCGATGCCTGGCAGAGTGAATGAAGAGCCGGAAGACGCCGCGGGGACCCTGCAAGGAGAAGTCTGCATGGAGGATCCAGCCCGACCCTCACTCATGGACTTGGTAAGTGTAATTTGATCGAACGTTGCCTACCCCTGAAACGAGCATTTCCCCCCCATAGACTATAATAGGGTTCGATATTCGATTCGAGTAGTCTAATATTGAGAGACTACTCGAAACGAATATCGAACCTCGAACATTTTACTGTTCGCTCCTCTCTAATTGCGAGCACCTAGACTCAATCTCTAGTCTTAATAAAGTGGTTATAGAGAGTTTTGCCTTTTTTTTTTTTTACTTAAAGGGGTTGTTCACTTTTAGACCAATTTTGAGAGACAAATGTTATTGTTTGTATAATAAAAAGGTATATAATTTTACAATATACTTTCTGTATCAATTCTGTTAGGGAAATGCCAGACAGCAGTTCCCCAGTGTGTAGATGAACCCTGGAGGAAGGGGCACAAGAGACAGTGAGCCCGGTCTGAAACTCCCCACTGTCCCTTCCTGCTTGCTGGTCCTATCCTATGTAATAGGCGGCAACTGGACGACAGACCCTTCCTATATACGTGAGACACAAAATGCGGAAAAGAAAAACAACAAGGGAGGTCAGCTAGCCAGAGGTCAGTAACAGTCGAGCGATGCAGTGTCAAAATCGATAACCAAAAGAGTAGTCAATAGGGAAAGCCAGAGGTCAAGAATCAGAATACAAGAATAAACAGTGAGAGAAAAGCCAGCATGCACAAGGCAATAGCAAGCACCAATGTGAATGAGAACCAAGAATAAATAGGGAGGAAAAACCCGCCCTGGACTTGATAGGACGGCCAACTGTCAATCACAGGGCAAGACTAAAATTAACTATTAGAGGAGCAGAGAGAAATGAAGGTGAAGGAGATGGGCAGGGTCGGACTGGGGTGTCTAGGGCCCACTAGTGGAATTGTTTCTAGGGGCCCACCACCAGGACCCTGCAGACCAGCGATGCCGAGACAGGGCAGCTAAAGGTAATACCATCTCGGGAGCCATGCTGCTCACCTGCAATACATTGTGCAACAACATACTACCTAAACCTACTGCTACACTCTGTATGGAAAGTGAACAGCGCATCTCCTAGAAATGTTACCATTACCTGTAGCCGCGCTGTCCTGGAATAGCTGATCTGCAGAGGTCCTGGCTGTTGTATCATCACAGATGTAATATTGACGGCCTATCCTAAGGACAGACCATCAATATTATAAAGTTGGATAAATCCTTTAAAGATTTGTCCAGGAATTGGATCAACCCATGTGCCTGGCGGGAGGTGTAAAATAAAAAAATAAAAAGTGCCTTCACCTGTCCCCATTGCTCCATTGTCCGCCGCCAGTGTCCATTTAGTCTCGTGCCGGAACCTCCTTGCTGGGAGTCCTGCACCTCATGGGACCGCTGAGACCAATTAGATACAGGATTTCCAGAAATAAGGCCATGAGACTGAACAGACACAGGCAGGAGGATAACGGGGCGCTGGGGACAAAAGCTCAATGAAAAACACTGCGTCTCACTGTTGTGCCTAATCCATAAAGAGGACCTTTCACCATTTGGGGCACATGCGGTTTAATACACCGCTAGAAAGCCGACAGTGCGCTGAATTCAGTGCAGCTTTCACGTTCTGTGCCCCGGGTGAAGAGCTATCTGTGCTGGTACCGTAGCTCTTCACTGTCAGAATGGCGTTTATGTCAGTCAATCAGTAACGCCCTTCCTCACAGCAGCGTCCATTGCGCTGTACTGTTGTGAGGGGGCTTTGCTTACCGCCTAGTGATGACGCTGAGTGGTGAGGAACGCTACCTCCCCCCAGTACACATCTATGGACGAGCATTATCAGGAGGGGAGGGGGCGTTCCTCCCCGATCTCACAGTACAGCACAATAGGCGCTGCTGGGAAGAAGGATGTTCCTGACTGACTGTAAGAAACGTCCTTCTAACAGTGAAGAGCTACGGTACCGGGATCGATAGCTCTTCACCGGGGGCACAGAACAGGAAAGCTGCACTGAATTCAGCGCACTGTCGGCTTTCTAGTGGTATATAAAACCGCATGTGCCCCAGGTGGTAAGAGCTCCTCCTTAACATCTCAATATACTGTACATCACACTATAGGGATAAGGCCTAACACAACGTCCCACAGCAAAAAAGCACTGCAGGAAAACCCCCGGCGCCAACACATCAGTTTTTCCTGCAGCGCTTTTTGCAGAAACTTCACAGAGGTTTGCTCTGAGGACTTTCTGCTTCCATTATACCTATAGGAACACTGTAGGTGTTTCCGTAGGTATAAGTGCTGCGATTTCCAAAAACTGCAACAGTTACCTACACACTCATACATATACATTCATATATACTCACTTTATATATATATATATATATATATATATATATATATATATATATATATCTATCTAGCATATACACATTTATATACATTCATATACCATATATACTATATATACTCACATATATACATACGCTCACACATTATTATAGCATACTGTATATACATACACACATACAAACATACAGTCTTCACACAGTATACAAGACACATGCTTTAACCCTTAAGTACTATCATGGTGTCTATCATAATGATATGTGTATGCTAGTGGTGTATGATAGACACCATGATAGGACTTAAGGGTTAAACAAATATACACACATACATATTAAATATTACATTTTACCAAAAAAAAGAAAAAAATATACTCACATTTGTGAAGCAGCAGCAGACTCCTCTGTCCCCACACGGGCCGATGTAAACGATGACTCACTCTGAAGAGGAGGGGGAGGGGGGAAAGTCCCGGCTTGCAGAGAGATCGCTTCCTAAGATTGCACTGGCAGGAGGCCTCTGTGTAAGTGTCAGGGCCCTGGGAAACTGACGGCAGCCGTGCTTCTTTATTCATTACAGCACTGCCTGCAGCCTGGGGCCCCGAACTTACTGTTCCAGCCCCTGCCACTAGCAGCGCTCAGTTTGCAAATGCAAATGCACTGGACAGGGGCCCGAACCAGCCCCTGACATCCCGATCGGGCCCCTGACCAGTGCTTCTCCTGCCTATGCTTTTTCTTAAAACGTGCAGCAATATATAGTCGGGGCCTGGGGCCCACCGGGGGATTCCCCGGTGCTCCGGCGGGCCAGTCCAACCCTGGAGATGGGTGTGGTGGAAAATTAATTACCAAGGTGAAGAAATAGGACAGTGTTCAGACAATGCAAAATGAACCCAAAAGAAGAAATCACAGCCGGACATGTCTCCTCCGCCGCAGCGTGCGACCAGATGATGACGCTAAAACTCGGACAGGCAAAGATGTTACAAATTCGTCACAATTTTCTAGATCTCTGCTTGCTGTCATTCATTCTGTCACTTCTAGTGGATAAAAGTCTGACCATGGTCATGTGATTTACAGTCCAGGGTCATGTGATATACACACAGGTGCACAGCTCACTACCAGGCAGATGTATGATTACTGTGCTGTGACTATAACAATCTGTGCACCTGTGTGTGCGTCACATGACCATGGAGTGTAAATGGTATGACCATGGACTATACATCATATGACCATGGACTGTACATCACATGACCATAGACCGTACATCACATGACCATGGACTGTACATCACATGACCATGGACTGTACATCACATGACCATAGACTGTACATCACATGACCATAGACTGTACATCACATGACCATGGACTGTACATCACATGACCATGGACTGTATATCACATCACATAGACTGTATATCACATGACCATGGACTGTACATCACATGACCATAGACTGTATATCACATGACCATAGACTGTATATCACATGACCATAGTCAGAAATTCATCCACTAGAGAGAAGCAGAATAAACAATATCCAGAAGACATCTAGAAAACTGTTAGGCTGCCTTCACATGGAGTAACGCCGGGCTTGTAAAAATACAGGCGTAAAATCACTGTCCATACACTGCAATGGATTTCTTTGTTTTCGTTTTACGCCTGTATTTTTACGGCCGTAAAGTTAATTGCAATGTATTTCAATGGGTTGAGTGTGCGTATACGCCGCGTAACGCGGTCCATATATGTTGCTCACCACTGACATTTGAAATCGTGAGAATGAGATTGGTCATTAATCATTCATAGGGGAGCATTTCCTATTGTGGATGCACCAAACTTCTGGAATTAGTTGTACCTTAATTGGTCATATCACCAAATCTTCTGACTGCCTTACCAGTATTTCAGTAAATCGGCTCACTAGACCTTCAGAATCCCATTTTTGACCCCTTTGATTGTAATGTAGTATAGAATAGTGGAAGAGGAAGATACAGTATTAAAGTCAATATTGTCAGTATTTTCTCTAATTTTATTGTCATTCTAAAAGCTTAGAATCCAAAAAGTCGAAGAACACAGAATAACAGTGCGATTTGTCCTCTAAATCCTTTAGAAATCCCTTTAGCTCTCAGATTCACAGTGAAAATGTAAAACAAATATTCTCTACTTGTACTCACAGCACAGATAACACCATATCTTTCTTTGGTACTTAGTAGAGATGAGCGAACAGTGTTCTATCGAACTCATGTTCGATCGGATATTAGGCTGTTCGGCATGTTCGAATCGAATCGAACACCGCGTGGTAAAGTGCGCCATTACTCGATTCCCCTCCCACCTTCCCTGGCGCCTTTTTTGCTCCAATAACAGCGCAGGGTAGGTGGGACAGGAACTACGACACCGGTGACGTTGAAAAAAGTAGGCAAAACCCATTGGCTGCCGAAAACATGTGACCTCTAATTTAAAAGAACAGCGCCGCCCAGCTTCGCGTCATTCTGAGCTTGCAATTCACCGAGGACGGAGGTTTCCGTCCAGCTAGCTAGGGCTTAGATTCTGGGTAGGCAGGGACAGGCTAGGATAGGAAGGAGAAGACAACCAACAGCTCTTATAAGAGCTAAATTCCAGGGAGAAGCTTGTCAGTGTAACGTGGCACTGACGGGCTCAATCGCCGCAACCCAGCTTTCCCAGGATCCTGAATGGAATACACTGTCAGTGTATTCCCGTATACCCGATATATACCCCCGATACCCGTTCCAACGGTGTGCCCCCCCACCTTCACCCCAGAAATACCCTGCAAGTCCCCTAGCAATAGAATTGGGGCTATATACACCCACTATTTTTGCTACTGCCATATAGTGCCATTGTCTGACTGGGAATTCAAAGAATATATTGGGCTTACATATAACTTCAATTCCAGGGAGAAGCTTGTCAGTGTAACGTGGCACTGACGGGCTCAATCGCCGCAACCCAGCTTTCCCAGGATCCTGAATGGAACACACTGACAGTGTATTCCCGTATACCCCATATATACACCCCAAATCCCCGTTCCAACGGTGTGCCCCCCCACCTTCACCTCAGAAATACCCTGCAAGTCCCCTAGCAATAGAATTGGGGCTATATACACCCACAATTTTTGCTACTGGTATACAGTGCCATTGTCTCACTGGGAATTCAAAGAATATATGGGGGTTATGTGCACCCACAATTTTTAATACTGCTATACAGTGCCATTGTCTGACTGGGAATTCAAAGAATATATGGGGGTTATGTGCACCCACAATTTTTAATACTGGTATATAGTGCCATTGTCTGACTGGGAATTCAAAGAATATATGGGGGTTATGTGCACCCACAATTTTTACTACTGGTATACAGTGCCATTGTCTGACTGGGAATTCAAAGAATATATGGGGGTTACGTGCACCCACAATTTTTAATACTGCTATACAGTTCCTTTGTCTCACTGGGAATTCAAAGAATATATGGGGGTTATGTGCACCCACAATTTTTAATACTGGTATACAGTGCCATTGTCTGACTGGGAATTCAAAGAATATATGGGGGTTATGTGCACCCACAATTTTTACTACTGGTATACAGTGCCATTGTCTGACTGGGAATTCAAAGAATATATGGGGGTTATGTGCACCCACAATTTTTAATACTGGTATACAGTGCCATTGTCTGACTGGGAATTCAAAGAATATATGGGGGTTATGTGCACCCACAATTTTTACTACTGGTATACAGTGCCATTGTCTGACTGGGAATTCAAAGAATATATGGGGGTTACGTGCACCCACAATTTTTAATACTGGTATACAGTGCCATTGTCTGACTGGGAATTCAAAGAATATATGGGGGTTATGTGCACCCACAATTTTTAATACTGGTATATAGTGCCATTGTCTGACTGGGAATTCAAAGAATATATGAGGGTTACGTGCACCCACAATTTTTAATACTGCTATACAGTGCCATTGTCTGACTGGGAATTCAAAGAATATATGGGGGTTATGTGCACCCACAATTTTTAATACTGGTATACAGTGCCATTGTCTGACTGGGAATTCAAAGAATATATGGGGGTTACGTGCACCCACAATTTTTAATACTGGTATACAGTGCCATTGTCTGACTGGGAATTCAAAGAATATATGGGGGTTATGTGCACCCACAATTTTTACTACTGGTATACAGTGCCATTGTCTGACTGGGAATTCAAAGAATATATGGGGGTTACGTGCACCCACAATTTTTAATACTGGTATACAGTGCCATTGTCTGACTGGGAATTCAAAGAATATATGGGGGTTATGTGCACCCACAATTTTTAATACTGGTATATAGTGCCATTGTCTGACTGGGAATTCAAAGAATATATGGGGGTTACGTGCACCCACAATTTTTAATACTGCTATACAGTGCCATTGTCTGACTGGGAATTCAAAGAATATATGGGGGTTATGTGCACCCACAATTTTTACTACTGGTATACAGTGCCATTGTCTGACTGGGAATTCAAAGAATATATGGGGGTTACGTGCACCCACAATTTTTAATACTGCTATACAGTTCCTTTGTCTCACTGGGAATTCAAAGAATATATGGGGGTTATGTGCACCCACAATTTTTAATACTGGTATACAGTGCCATTGTCTGACTGGGAATTCAAAGAATATATGGGGGTTATGTGCACCCACAATTTTTACTACTGGTATACAGTGCCATTGTCTGACTGGGAATTCAAAGAATATATGGGGGTTATGTGCACCCACAATTTTTAATACTGGTATACAGTGCCATTGTCTGACTGGGAATTCAAAGAATATATGGGGGTTATGTGCACCCACAATTTTTACTACTGGTATACAGTGCCATTGTCTGACTGGGAATTCAAAGAATATATGGGGGTTACGTGCACCCACAATTTTTAATACTGGTATACAGTGCCATTGTCTGACTGGGAATTCAAAGAATATATGGGGGTTATGTGCACCCACAATTTTTAATACTGGTATATAGTGCCATTGTCTGACTGGGAATTCAAAGAATATATGGGGGTTACGTGCACCCACAATTTTTAATACTGCTATACAGTGCCATTGTCTGACTGGGAATTCAAAGAATATATGGGGGTTATGTGCACCCACAATTTTTAATACTGGTATACAGTGCCATTGTCTGACTGGGAATTCAAAGAATATATGGGGGTTACGTGCACCCACAATTTTTAATACTGCTATACAGTTCCTTTGTCTCACTGGGAATTCAAAGAATATATGGGGGTTATGTGCACCCACAATTTTTAATACTGCTATACAGTTCCTTTGTCTCACTGGGAATTCAAAGAATATATGGGGGTTATGTGCACCCACAATTTTTAATACTGGTATACAGTGCCATTGTCTGACTGGGAATTCAAAGAATATATGGGGGTTATGTGCACCCACAATTTTTAATACTGGTATACAGTGCCATTGTCTGACTGGGAATTCAAAGAATATATGGGGGTTATGTGCACCCACAATTTTTACTACTGGTATACAGTGCCATTGTCTGACTGGGAATTCAAAGAATATATGGGGGTTACGTGCACCCACAATTTTTAATACTGCTATACAGTTCCTTTGTCTCACTGGGAATTCAAAGAATATATGGGGGTTATGTGCACCCACAATTTTTAATACTGCTATACAGTTCCTTTGTCTCACTGGGAATTCAAAGAATATATGGGGGTTATGTGCACCCACAATTTTTAATACTGGTATACAGTGCCATTGTCTGACTGGGAATTCAAAGAATATATGGGGGTTATGTGCACCCACAATTTTTAATACTGGTATACAGTGCCATTGTCTGACTGGGAATTCAAAGAATATATGGGGGTTATGTGCACCCACAATTTTTAATACTGGTATACAGTGCCATTGTCTGACTGGGAATTCAAAGAATATATGGGGGTTACGTGCACCCACAATTTTTAATACTGCTATACAGTTCCTTTGTCTCACTGGGAATTCAAAGAATATATGGGGGTTATGTGCACCCACAATTTTTAATACTGGTATACAGTGCCATTGTCTGACTGGGAATTCAAAGAATATATGGGGGTTATGTGCACCCACAATTTTTACTACTGGTATACAGTGCCATTGTCTGACTGGGAATTCAAAGAATATATGGGGGTTACGTGCACCCACAATTTTTAATACTGGTATACAGTGCCATTGTCTGACTGGGAATTCAAAGAATATATGGGGGTTACGTGCACCCACAATTTTTAATACTGGTATACAGTGCCATTGTCTGACTGGGAATTCAAAGAATATATGGGGGTTATGTGCACCCACAATTTTTAATACTGGTATACAGTGCCATTGTCTGACTGGGAATTCAAAGAATATATGGGGGTTATGTGCACCCACAATTTTTACTACTGGTATACAGTGCCATTGTCTGACTGGGAATTCAAAGAATATATGGGGGTTACGTGCACCCACAATTTTTAATACTGGTATACAGTGCCATTGTCTGACTGGGAATTCAAAGAATATATGGGGGTTACGTGCACCCACAATTTTTAATACTGCTATACAGTGCCATTGTCTGACTGGGAATTCAAAGAATATATGGGGGTTATGTGCACCCACAATTTTTAATACTGGTATACAGTGCCATTGTCTGACTGGGAATTCAAAGAATATATGGGGGTTATGTGCACCCACAATTTTTAATACTGGTATACAGTGCCATTGTCTGACTGGGAATTCAAAGAATATATGGGGGTTATGTGCACCCACAATTTTTAATACTGGTATATAGTGCCATTGTCTGACTGGGAATTCAAAGAATATATGGGGGTTATGTGCACCCACAATTTTTAATACTGCTATACAGTGCCATTGTCTGACTGGGAATTCAAAGAATATATGGGGGTTATGTGCACCCACAATTTTTACTACTGGTATACAGTGCCATTGTCTGACTGGGAATTCAAAGAATATATGGGGGTTACGTGCACCCACAATTTTTAATACTGCTATACAGTTCCTTTGTCTCACTGGGAATTCAAAGAATATATGGGGGTTATGTGCACCCACAATTTTTAATACTGGTATACAGTGCCATTGTCTGACTGGGAATTCAAAGAATATATGGGGGTTATGTGCACCCACAATTTTTACTACTGGTATACAGTGCCATTGTCTGACTGGGAATTCAAAGAATATATGGGGGTTATGTGCACCCACAATTTTTAATACTGGTATACAGTGCCATTGTCTGACTGGGAATTCAAAGAATATATGGGGGTTATGTGCACCCACAATTTTTACTACTGGTATACAGTGCCATTGTCTGACTGGGAATTCAAAGAATATATGGGGGTTACGTGCACCCACAATTTTTAATACTGGTATACAGTGCCATTGTCTGACTGGGAATTCAAAGAATATATGGGGGTTATGTGCACCCACAATTTTTAATACTGGTATATAGTGCCATTGTCTGACTGGGAATTCAAAGAATATATGGGGGTTACGTGCACCCACAATTTTTAATACTGGTATATAGTGCCATTGTCTGACTGGGAATTCAAAGAATATATGGGGGTTATGTGCACCCACAATTTTTACTACTGGTATACAGTGCCATTGTCTGACTGGGAATTCAAAGAATATATGGGGGTTACGTGCACCCACAATTTTTAATACTGGTATACAGTGCCATTGTCTGACTGGGAATTCAAAGAATATATGGGGGTTATGTGCACCCACAATTTTTAATACTGGTATATAGTGCCATTGTCTGACTGGGAATTCAAAGAATATATGGGGGTTACGTGCACCCACAATTTTTAATACTGCTATACAGTGCCATTGTCTGACTGGGAATTCAAAGAATATATGGGGGTTATGTGCACCCACAATTTTTACTACTGGTATACAGTGCCATTGTCTGACTGGGAATTCAAAGAATATATGGGGGTTACGTGCACCCACAATTTTTAATACTGCTATACAGTTCCTTTGTCTCACTGGGAATTCAAAGAATATATGGGGGTTATGTGCACCCACAATTTTTAATACTGGTATACAGTGCCATTGTCTGACTGGGAATTCAAAGAATATATGGGGGTTATGTGCACCCACAATTTTTACTACTGGTATACAGTGCCATTGTCTGACTGGGAATTCAAAGAATATATGGGGGTTATGTGCACCCACAATTTTTAATACTGGTATACAGTGCCATTGTCTGACTGGGAATTCAAAGAATATATGGGGGTTATGTGCACCCACAATTTTTACTACTGGTATACAGTGCCATTGTCTGACTGGGAATTCAAAGAATATATGGGGGTTACGTGCACCCACAATTTTTAATACTGGTATACAGTGCCATTGTCTGACTGGGAATTCAAAGAATATATGGGGGTTATGTGCACCCACAATTTTTAATACTGGTATATAGTGCCATTGTCTGACTGGGAATTCAAAGAATATATGGGGGTTACGTGCACCCACAATTTTTAATACTGCTATACAGTGCCATTGTCTGACTGGGAATTCAAAGAATATATGGGGGTTATGTGCACCCACAATTTTTAATACTGGTATACAGTGCCATTGTCTGACTGGGAATTCAAAGAATATATGGGGGTTACGTGCACCCACAATTTTTAATACTGCTATACAGTTCCTTTGTCTCACTGGGAATTCAAAGAATATATGGGGGTTATGTGCACCCACAATTTTTAATACTGCTATACAGTTCCTTTGTCTCACTGGGAATTCAAAGAATATATGGGGGTTATGTGCACCCACAATTTTTAATACTGGTATACAGTGCCATTGTCTGACTGGGAATTCAAAGAATATATGGGGGTTATGTGCACCCACAATTTTTAATACTGGTATACAGTGCCATTGTCTGACTGGGAATTCAAAGAATATATGGGGGTTATGTGCACCCACAATTTTTACTACTGGTATACAGTGCCATTGTCTGACTGGGAATTCAAAGAATATATGGGGGTTACGTGCACCCACAATTTTTAATACTGCTATACAGTTCCTTTGTCTCACTGGGAATTCAAAGAATATATGGGGGTTATGTGCACCCACAATTTTTAATACTGCTATACAGTTCCTTTGTCTCACTGGGAATTCAAAGAATATATGGGGGTTATGTGCACCCACAATTTTTAATACTAGTATACAGTGCCATTGTCTGACTGGGAATTCAAAGAATATATGGGGGTTATGTGCACCCACAATTTTTAATACTGGTATACAGTGCCATTGTCTGACTGGGAATTCAAAGAATATATGGGGGTTATGTGCACCCACAATTTTTAATACTGGTATACAGTGCCATTGTCTGACTGGGAATTCAAAGAATATATGGGGGTTATGTGCACCCACAATTTTTAATACTGGTATACAGTGCCATTGTCTGACTGGGAATTCAAAGAATATATGGGGGTTATGTGCACCCACAATTTTTACTACTGGTATACAGTGCCATTGTCTGACTGGGAATTCAAAGAATATATGGGGGTTACATGCACCCACAATTTTTAATACTGGTATACAGTGCCATTGTCTGACTGGGAATTCAAAGAATATATGGGGGTTACGTGCACCCACAATTTTTAATACTGCTATACAGTGCCATTGTCTGACTGGGAATTCAAAGAATATATGGGGGTTATGTGCACCCACAATTTTTAATACTGGTATACAGTGCCATTGTCTGACTGGGAATTCAAAGAATATATGGGGGTTATGTGCACCCACAATTTTTAATACTGGTATACAGTGCCATTGTCTGACTGGGAATTCAAAGAATATATGGGGGTTATGTGCACCCACAATTTTTACTACTGGTATACAGTGCCATTGTCTGACTGGGAATTCAAAGAATATATGGGGGTTACGTGCACCCACAATTTTTAATACTGGTATACAGTGCCATTGTCTGACTGGGAATTCAAAGAATATATGGGGGTTATGTGCACCCACAATTTTTAATACTGGTATACAGTGCCATTGTCTGACTGGGAATTCAAAGAATATATGGGGGTTATGTGCACCCACAATTTTTACTACTGGTATACAGTGCCATTGTCTGACTGGGAATTCAAAGAATATATGGGGGTTACGTGCACCCACAATTTTTAATACTGGTATACAGTGCCATTGTCTGACTGGGAATTCAAAGAATATATGGGGGTTACGTGCACCCACAATTTTTAATACTGCTATACAGTGCCATTGTCTGACTGGGAATTCAAAGAATATATGGGGGTTATGTGCACCCACAATTTTTAATACTGGTATACAGTGCCATTGTCTGACTGGGAATTCAAAGAATATATGGGGGTTATGTGCACCCACAATTTTTAATACTGGTATACAGTGCCATTGTCTGACTGGGAATTCAAAGAATATATGGGGGTTATGTGCACCCACAATTTTTACTACTGGTATACAGTGCCATTGTCTGACTGGGAATTCAAAGAATATATGGGGGTTACGTGCACCCACAATTTTTAATACTGGTATACAGTGCCATTGTCTGACTGGGAATTCAAAGAATATATGGGGGTTATGTGCACCCACAATTTTTAATACTGGTATACAGTGCCATTGTCTGACTGGGAATTCAAAGAATATATGGGGGTTATGTGCACCCACAATTTTTACTACTGGTATACAGTGCCATTGTCTGACTGGGAATTCAAAGAATATATGGGGGTTACGTGCACCCACAATTTTTAATACTGGTATACAGTGCCATTGTCTGACTGGGAATTCAAAGAATATATGGGGGTTACGTGCACCCACAATTTTTAATACTGCTATACAGTGCCATTGTCTGACTGGGAATTCAAAGAATATATGGGGGTTATGTGCACCCACAATTTTTAATACTGGTATACAGTGCCATTGTCTCACTGGGAATTCCACAAATAATTTGGGGATTCATTCACCCTACATCTCAGGCTCTTGCCATATTCACCCAGGTTGTCAGTGCTGCACCAGCTCGTTCCCAGACAGCTCGGCCCGAAAAACGCGTTACCTATATAGAGGATTTGGACAATGAAGACAACATGTTCTAAATCTAATGTCTGCACCTTCTCCAGAATTAAAATAAAGGCAGCGTTTAACTTTCAAATAGCACTGCACAAAGGAAGAGCTTATCAGCTTGTCTCATGACATGCTACTGAAAAGTTTCATTTGTGTATCTTAATGTAAATATAGTTGTATAAGCTTTTTGGGTTTTAGGCACTGCCAAGTTATTTATTACCACCCACTCCCTTATAATGATGATGACGCCAAAGTCACTGTGGGTGTTCAGAGCTCACAGCTTTGGGTGACATTTGTCTTGCTCTCTGTCGGTACCAGCTGTCTTTTTGGATACCGTAAAGTTATGTTGACTTTATTAACAGCTATAGAAGCTTTAGCCAGGTTGTGACGGTGTGTAACCCTAACAACACTAAGTGGGATACACATTAATAGTCAGTCTATGTACGCTAAACGTATCACTGAAGTAATTTTTTTTCCCTCTCCCCTAATATAAGAAAAGAACAGACATTAGACCTAGACCGGGGTTCGAGGCTTGAAAAAATCCAGTATTATTTGTTCTTCATGATGTGAAATATGTGTTGAAAAGCAACCCAAGATGAAGTCAGCCATGTGTGCCAGTGTGTTACTTGGCATGCCTTTGCTGGCCCCAACTGTAAGGGTCACTCTCCATTTCCTCCATTTTCCACTCCCCTTCACACCATTTGTGGTGAAGCAATGGGATGCACTGAAGTGCACCCTCTAGCCTCGTGTGGGATAGGGACATCAGATGCCACTCCAACCCCCTCGTCTTCCTCCGCCAGCCAACGGTGCGAAGATGAGAGGAGTGTGCTCTGAATGTTTTCTGCCTAGCAGAGGCTAGTTCTCACTTACGAAAATGGCCCCACTTTGACCTGTATATCAGGCACAATGGTGTAGGTTTCAAAGAAACATGGCACCAACAAGTTGGAAAACGTGGGCCATGCGTGGACCGTGTTTGAGTCTGGCAAGCTCCAGATCTGCTACCAGGTTCCAGCCATTATCACAGGCGCAAAAATGCCAGGCCCCAGGTGTAGCAGGGAAAAAAAAATGCCATCTCAGCCAGGATGGCATCCCTGACCTCGGAGGCACTGTGCTGTCTGTCCCCCAAGCTGATCAGTTTCAGCACGGCCTACTGACATCTCCCCATGCCAGTGTTACAGTGTTTTCCGCTAGTAGCTGGGGTGGAGGTTGCAGCTTCGTAGGGTTTCAGTCTACTCCTGCCATGGCCTGGGAGAGGAGATAGGCCACCCCAGTTTGCACCCGGGGAACAGACTCCACCACATTCACCCTGCCTGTCATTAAAGATAAGCACTGCAGCATCCCTGACCACAGGCGCTTGTCCATGTGTCGGTGGTCAAGTGGACCTTGCAGCAAAGCGCAGAGCTCTGGGCCCGACTGATGTTATGGGACACATGCAGGCGCAAGGCAGAGACAGCACACCAAGAGAAGTAGTAATGGCTAGGCCCAGCATAGGGAGGTGCCCCAGCTGCCATCTGCTGACGGAAGGCCTGGGTCTCCAGAAGCATAAACAAACACCAACATCTCCAGGGCCAGCAGTTTATCGATGAGGCTGTTACAGGCTTGGGCATGGGGGTGGGTTGTATTGTACTTCTGCCTGCAATGAAAAGCTTGGGAAATGTGGAGTGGCTGGGAAGAGGCGCATGATGGTGCAGGCCAAAAGGGCGCATGAGGGTGAACTCCCCAATGTGTCAGAGATAGGTGTGTAGGTGTCCTTGCATCATATACTTGCACCATATTTGGCTTTGGAAGTTAATTTTGTGCCAAAAAGTGGTTAAGACAGCGATCCCTCAGCTACTCCCGTTACACTGTCTATTGAAGTTACCATCTGTGGAAGTGGACCACCATTTCTAAGATCCCAAAGGAAGCAGGCAAGAGATGTGCAGTTCAGAAAAAAAGATGAGAAAATAAGTTTAGGCTGTAGAGCACAGAGGGATCGGAGAGGACAGAGCTGGTGTCGGCCAGGTATTCCCACAACATGCGCCTATACTTGTCCCTCCTGGTGACACTAGGCCCCTGAGTGGCAGTAATTTGTCCAGGGGGGCCATTAACGTGTTCCAGACCTAGGAATAAGTCTTCCAACAGGGTAGAGTTTTGCATGCCTTTGCTTCTACCCACTGTTTTTGCTGCTTAGCTTCCCTCCACATCTACTCTGCTTTCACCCCTAAACATCACCCCAGTTTATGCCTTTGCTTCTACCCAGGTTTTTTGTTGATTTAGCTTCCCTCTACATCTACACTGCTTTAGCCCCTAGACATCACCCCTGTCCATGTGGGGTCGGTGGCCTCGTCATCCACCAACTCCTCTTCCAATTGCGCACTGCCCCCTTACTGCAAACCGCACATGACCACAGCTTGCCTTGATGGCAACTGTGTCTCATGATCCCCACTTAGGTCCAGACAAGTCGGTGGCGGGTCCAAAACCCCAAAATTGGAAGGAAATGGCAGATGCTGCAGTATTTCTAACACCTGTTCCTGGTGCTCGGGCCTGGTCTGTGTTGTACCCTGCACCCTGCTTAACGCATCTGCCATATCCGAAGTTGTGCTGAGCGCATGCTAATGTTTCGTGTCCAGTGCAATGGATGGGATGGGATTTCACATAAGTCTGCCACCCATGGCCACTCATGGTTGAGCAACTGAGGGAGTTGACTTTGACGAACCCGAGGGTTTTGGAGTTGGAACTACATCAAAGGTCTGTGCTGCTCACACACTCTGCTCAACACATGATATGTTTAGTGCCAGCAGTGTGGAGACGTCGCACAACAGCCGTTGTTCCAGCAGGTACAGGCGTTGTAGGAGTGCATAGAGGCTAGCAGCGGCAACTATACACTTTAAAAACTATCCGCACAAGCGCCACACTTTCACCAGTAGCTCAGGAACATTGGGGTACCTTTTTCAAAAGATTAGCAGCAATGAGTTAAAAACGTGGCCCAGGCATGGAATATGTTGCAGGCTGCCAAGCTACAGAGCCAATCCCAGGTTACGGCCATTATCACACATGACAACATGCCTGGGCCCAGGTGCAGTGGCAAAAACCACATTGCCGTCTCATCGAGGATGGCATGACTCACTTTGTAGGCAGTGTGCTGTCTGGCCCCCAAGCTGATGAGCTTCAGCACGGCCCGCTGACGTCTCCCCACACCAGTGTTGCAGCGTTTCCAGCTCGTAGCTGGGGTCAATTTAACAGCGGAGGAGGGTGGTGTTTCAGCCCTCCTCCCAGGAATGTTGTGTGGGGAGACAAGTCAGGCCACCACATTTTGCGACCCGGTCCACGCCTCAACTACATTCAACCACTGTGCCCAAATTGAAAGGTAGCGTCCCTGTCCGCATGCACTTGTCCATTCGTAACTGGTCACATGGAACTTTAGGGCTAAGCGCTGAATTTAGGGACCGCCTCATGTTTGGGGGAAAGTGCTGGTGTGGACGGCACAGTGCGGTGGCGCAGTAGACACTCTGCCCAAAAAGGGCAGAGTGTCCCCCAGCCGGGATTCCAACATCTCCTGGGCCAGATTTCTTGAGATGAGGCCGTTGAAGCCTTGGGCATGTGGGTGGGTTGCGCTGTACTTTAGCATGAAATGAAAGGCTTGGGAGATGGGGAGTTGCTGGGAAGAGGCGCATGATGGCGCGGGCAAAAGGAGAAATGGCAGGAAAAGGTGAGGATAAGGGTGAACTCCCCAAAGTGTCAGAGGCAGATGTGGAGGTGTCCTGGCTCCTGGTCTGGACTGCAGCGCCAGCCCTGTCAACAGTGGAAGAGGCAGTGGCCGCCAGGCCAAACGACGATTATCCTGCGCTTGCTCTCACCCCAGCCCAGGGCTTGCCTTCCAAATGATGGCACCCGCAAGAGGTGGTGAGATTCCTCTCCGCAGATCTCCAAACCATCTTGGACTTGCAAATTGCACTAAATTTGTCATGTAACTGACATGTATATGATGAGTCTATCCATTGTCTGTTCATTTTGGTGAAAGTCAGCCTGTCAGCTGACAGACAGCTGTGCTTGTCAGTGATGATGTCACCGGCTGCTTGTAC
Organism: Leptodactylus fuscus; assembly: GCF_031893055.1. Lineage (NCBI taxonomy): Eukaryota > Metazoa > Chordata > Amphibia > Anura > Leptodactylidae > Leptodactylus > Leptodactylus fuscus. Next base: position 42,789,299 of record NC_134268.1, on the reverse strand, counting down.
CCCCAGTTTTTGCTGCTTAGCTTGCCTCCACATCCACACTGCTTTTGCCCCTACACATCACCCCTATCCATGCCTGTGCCTCTAGCCATAAGTCTGCCACCCATGGAAACTCATGGTGCAGAAAGTGAGGGAGCTGACTCTGAGGAACCCTTGGGTTTTGTAGCTGGTACTCCATCAAAGGTCTCTGCTGCTCACACACCCTGCTGAACATACGGTATCTAGGGTTAGAGCGTGTGGTGACCTCGCACAACAGTAGGTGCTTCAGGCAGATGTAGGCCTTGCTGGAGTGTATTGCGGCTAGCTCCAGGTACTGTAGACTTGGGAAAGTGGGTGTCCAAGTGCCGCACTTTCACCCTTAGCTCAGCTAATTTGGGGTATGTTTTTAAAAATCATTGCACCACTACATTGAACATGTGGGCCAGGCATGGAACGTGTTGGAGGCTGGCAAGCTCCAGAGCCCTCCAACAAGCTAAAAAACCTGGCCCCAGGGGCAGCGGGGATAAACAAATTGCCATCTCATCCAGGATGGCATCCCTGACCTCAGAGGCAGTGTGCTGTCCGTCTCCCAAGCTGATGAGCTTCAGCCCAGCCTGCTGACGTCTCCCCACACCAGTGTTGCAGCGTTTTCAGCTCGTAGCTGGGGTAAATCTAACAGCGGAGGAGGAGGAGGGTGGTGTTTCAGCCCTCCTCCCAGGAATGTTTTGTGGGGAAACAAGTCAGGAAAATTCTTGAAACGGGAGAGTTTTGCATCTTTGCCCTTGCTGCCTATGGACATCCCTTTGCCTCTAGCCACCATTTTCCCTGCTTTGCTTGCCTCCACATCCACACTGCTTTTGCCCCTAGACATCACCCCAGTCCATGCCTTAGCTTGTACCCCCAGTTTTTCCTGCTTAGCTTGCCTCCACATCCACACTGCTTTTGCCCCTAGACATCACCCCAGTCCATGCCTTAGCTTGTACCCCCAGTTTTTCCTGCTTAGCTTGCCTCCACATCCACACTGCTTTTGCCCCTAGACATCACCCCAGTCCATGCCTTAGCTTGTACCCCCAGTTTTTCCTGCTTAGCTTGCCTCCACATCCACACTGCTTTTGCCCCTAGACATCACCCCAGTCCATGCCTTAGCTTGTACCCCCAGTTTTTCCTGCTTAGCTTGCCTCCACATCCACACTGCTTTTGCCCCTAGACATCACCCCAGTCCATGCCTTAGCTTGTACCCCCAGTTTTTCCTGCTTAGCTTGCCTCCACATCCACACTGCTTTTGCCCCTAGACATCACCCCAGTCCATGCCTTAGCTTGTACCCCCAGTTTTTCCTGCTTAGCTTGCCTCCACATCCACACTGCTTTTGCCCCTAGACATCACCCCAGTCCATGCCTTAGCTTGTACCCCCAGTTTTTCCTGCTTAGCTTGCCTCCACATCCACACTGCTTTTGCCCCTAGACATCACCCCAGTCCATGCCTTAGCTTGTACCCCCAGTTTTTCCTGCTTAGCTTGCCTCCACATCCACACTGCTTTTGCCCCTAGACATCACCCCAGTCCATGCCTTAGCTTGTATCCCCAGTTTTTCCTGCTTAGCTTGCCTCCACATCCACACTGCTTTTGCCCCTAGACATCACCCCAGTCCATGCCTTAGCTTGTACCCCCAGTTTTTCCTGCTTAGCTTGCCTCCACATCCACACTGCTTTTGCCCCTAGACATCATCCCTATCCATGCCTCTTCCCCTAGCCATAACTCTGCCACCCCTGGAAACTCATGGTGCAGAAACTTTGGTTGCTGACTTTGAGGAACCCTTGGGTTTTGTAGATGGAGCTCCATCAAAGGTCTGTGCAGCTCACACACCCTGCTCAAGATATGGTATTGTAGGGTTTCAGCGTGTGTGAATGACGGACAACAGCCTGTGTTTGGACAGATGTAGGCCTTGCTAGAGTGTTTTTAGGCTAGCAGCGACTCCTGTGCACTTGCAAAAGTGGGCGCACAAGCGCCGCATTTTCAACAGTAGCTTCGGTACATTTGGGTATGTTTTTAAAAAACTTTGCACCACTAGGTTAGACGTGGGCCAAACATGGAACGTGTTGGAGGCTGGCAAGCTCCAGAGCCGCTACCAGGTTCCAGCCATTATCACAGGCGTAAAAATGCCAGGCCCCAGGTGTAGCAGGGAAAAAAAAATGCCATCTCAGCCAGGATGGCATCCCTGACCTCGGAGGCACTGTGCTGTCTGTCCCCCAAGCTGATGAGCTTCAGCACCGCCTGCTGACGTCTCCCCACACCAGTGTTTTAGCGTTTGCCGCTAGTAGCTGTGGTGGAGGTTGCAGCGTCGTAGGGTTTCAGTCTACTCCTGCCATGAATTTTGGCCTGGGAGAGGAGATAGGCCACCCCAGTTTGCACCCGAGGAACAGACTCCACCACATTCACCCTGCCTGTCATTAAAGATAAGCACTGCAGCATCCCTGACCACAGGCGCTTGTCCAAGTGTCGGTGGTCAAGTGGACCTTGCAGCAAAGCGCGGAACTAAGGGCCCACCTGATGTTGAGTGACACGTGCTGGTGCAAGGCGGGGACGCCACACCGGGAGAAGTTGAGACGGCTAGGGACGGCATAGTGAGGTGCCACAGTTGCCATCAGGTCCGGGAAGGCGGGAGTTTCAACAAGCCGGAACGCCAACCTCTCCTGGGCCAGCAGTTTAGCGATGTTGGCGTTCTAGGCTTGCGTGGGTGGGTGGTTAGCGGTGTATTTCTGCCGGCGCTCCAATGTCTGAGAGATGGTGGGTTGTTGTAAAGAAGCGCCTGATGGTGCCTTTGATGGTGCAGGAGAAGGAGATAAGACAGAAACAGGGGAGGATGAGGGAGAAGTCAACAAAGTGGCGGAGGCAGATGAAGTGATGTCCTGGCTCGTCCTCTGGAGTGCATCGCCAGCACTGTGAGCAGAGGCAGTGGCATGAACGGCGGGCGACGTTTGTCCTGCCGTTGCTGCCTGCCACTGATTCCATTGCTTGGATTCCAAATGACGGTGCATTGAAGTGGTGGACAGGTTGCTCTTCTCAGGGCCCCTACTCGATTTCGAGAGGCAAATTGTGTAGACGACACTATATCTGTCCTCGGCGCATTCCTTGAAAAAACTCTACACCTTCAAGAAACGTGCCCTCGATGGGGGAGTTTTTCTGGGCTGGGTACAAAAGGGAACATCTTCGGACATTCCGGGTCTGGCCTGGCTTCGGCAAAGCAGCTGACCTCTGCCTCTGGACATGTCTCTGCCTCTAGCTACCCTTTTTGGTGCTGCACCTGCCTCAACATCCACACTACTTTCCCAGCTTGACATCTGCCTTGTCCAGGTGGGGTCGGTGTCCTCGTCGTCCACCACCTCCTCTTCCAACTCCTGTCTCGCCTCCTCCTCCTGCACAATGCGCATGTCAACTGGCTGCCCTGACAGCAACTGCGTCTCATCGTCGTCGATGAGGGTGGGTTGCTGGTCATCCGCCACCAAATCGACCGGAGATGGAATGGAGGAGACTCTAGTGTTTGAGCATCTGGACACAGATACTCGTCTGTTAGGTCCGTGGAATCGCGAAATGGAGGGGCAGGTTGCGGTACAGTCAAAGGAAGGGAGAACAGCTCTGGGGAGCAGGGACAGTTGGGGTTATTGTTCTGAGAAGATTGGGAATTTTGGGTGGAAGGAGGACAAGACTGTTGGGTAAGAGGAGGTAGAGGCTGACTGGCTGGTGGACAATGTGCTTTAAGCGTTATCCGACAGCCATTGCAAGACCTGTTCCTGGTTCTCGGGCCTACTAATCTTTGTACCATTCAGCCTAGTTAATGTGGAACTTTTGTGCAAAGCGCAGAACTTAGGGCCCGCCTGATGTTAAGGGACACACGCTGGTACAAGGCTCAACTCACCCTAAGTGCCAAAAACACTGCTGGTGCAAGGCTCTACTCATGCCAAGGGCCTCAATCTCTGCTGGTAGCTCAGCTTAAGGTCATGTAACTTTGTTTGGAAGGGCTCATGTTAAGGGCTAGAAAAGTGAATTTTGGAAGGTCTTACCACATCACACACACACACACACACACACACACACACACACACACACACACACTCAAAATGACAGTTAAGGGTGAGGGCTTTTGGAATTCCCATTGCCTATTCCATTTGTGGTTGTCATGGGGAACGTGATTTAAAGGGGTGGTTGTTACTGTTTGTTGAGCTTAAATTGGGGTTTGTGTCCATCCATTTGGGGAGTAAAGAAGGTTTCCAGGTATTTTCCCACTTTGATAGAGGTTTTTTTGAATGTGGAAAGTGTGTAGTTGTTAGGCAGTGATGTTGGGGTAATAGAGGGTCTTTGGTGTGTTAGATGCCCCCAGGCATGCTTCCCCTGCTGTCCCAGTGTCATTCCAGAGGTGTTGGCATCATTTCCTGGGGTGTCATAGTGGACTTGGTGACCCTCCAGACACGGATTTGGGTTTCCCCCTTAACGAGTATCTGTTCCCCATAGACTATAATGGGGTTCGAAACCCGTTCGAACACACGAACATTGAGCGGCTGTTCGAATCGAATTTCGAACCTCGAACATTTTAGTGTTCGCTCATCTCTAGTACTTAGTAACATTTTTACTTTCAGCATCTGTGAATTTAGTGATTCAACCAAAATTGTGGCACATTTTTCTTCAAATTTCTGATAAGTGTATAAGGAAGTGTGAGAAATAAACTACAGTCCGTGGATTTTGAACACTGCACTTCACGTTGCTCGTGACTTTAGGTATGGTAATATTGTGTCCCAATGACAAAAGTTGGTGAATGTTTTTGCATAAATTCGGTCATGTATGTTTCCTTCCCATTGAGTCTGTGAAAACCAAGATTATTGAGATTAAACTGCTTTCCCCACTACAAGTGATGACATATCAGTATATCAGTAGGGTGGGCCATTATTTGTTGATCAGTAAAACCCATCTCTGGGACACCATTGTCCTCAGAATGAAATGTCTGTATCAAAAGTTTACTACAGCATAGTCCAATTCACTAGACATGCCAAACAAGCTCCTGCCCTTTCATACATCGCACAACATTAGGTGATGGAGACGTCCCTGTAATAAATGAGCAATTTGTCCTTTTCCACTGGAAGGTTACCTAGGTTGTACAATATGTATATGAAGGCAGAATATAGTGTATACATTGTTAAATTGAGAAGGACTGATTTTACTGAAAATTGGGCAATCACTACAACTGAGGCATATAGAGCAGGGTGTTAACTTTCAGTTACAGCTAACACCCGCACCCAATGCCCTGGGTGGATGTGAAGGGGTTAAAGGGCTGTGACATCACATGGCTGCTGATTGGCTGCAAACTTGGCATTGTGGGTGATCCCACGTTACCAGAGTTCTTTGCCACATGTCTTAAGATATGCAGCAGTCATTTTAGAAAAAATGCGATTCGTTACTATGAAATACGAGGAAATACAGATTCGATGCAGATCGAATGTTTCTTGAAATTCGGATTGAATTCCACTTTGTCAGCTTCAATTCACTCATCATTAGTTATGTCCATTGGCAATCAAGGAAGACAACAGACTGTCACTGTTAAGACAGTTACAGAAAATCTTTAGATTAGTTTTATTTAGAAAATATTTAACTTTTACATGTGCACAAAGTTAATTATGGTTCTGTTCATCGGATATCCCCTGTGAAGTTGAGAGGGGTATAGTGTGAATAGGGCGAACCGCTATTTTACCCCAAAACTGTTGCAGTATGCACAGGCATTTAGCTTGTAGGTCCCGGACTGGAGTAAAGTTTAGGTCAGTCCTGCAGGGCAATCCATTCCAGGCTTGGAAACAGACCAGCTGGGCTTTGTAAGTAGCACAGGTGTGCTGGTTAGTGAGAGAGAGGAGAGAGACTGAAATACACGCTCAACCAGTCTGGGAAAGCTCTGCCAAAAAGGACGCTGTTAAAGGGCCGGGTATGTGTACCCCTTGTTTACTTGTGTACCTTGTTTGTTAGGAGGTCAGCAGTAGGCTGACCCCCTGGTTAGTGAGGGAATAACTCATTTAGTAAGCCGCCGGAGAGGCGTAGGTCTTTATTTTCATTTGTTTGTTTTGACATGCTGAGCTGCTGAGCAGCACTACCTGTACCGTTAAGTTTGTCTGCTGCAATAAAGACTACTTTTGGGAAAGAAACCAGAGCTTCTGAATCCCCCGTACATCACCCCCCTTTAATGTTTTGCCAGTTCATCAAATATGTACTTTACTAAAGTCTTGTCTTAAATATGAACTTTACTAAAGTCTTGTGTTCCAATTGCTGTTAAGGGGTCAATCTGTATACAGCTCATATTCTCTTGAATACAGGATGAGTACAAATGGGCCCCCTAGTGGTAGCGACAGCTGAGATTATTTATAAGAATGCCAGCAGGGGAATAGTACTCAGCACTAATGAAACAAGATAATGTAACCATTTCAATTATATAACGAAAACACTGTAAATCATTTATATTGTAGATTACATAGAAACAAAATGCAATAGTAAATAAAGTTTCAGTGTCAGTGAATACCATAGCAGAAACTCATTTTTTTGTCCTAAATTTATTACATTCATTAGAATATGAAATCAAACCCCCAAAAAACTGCATTACTGACTAGTTGCCTAAAGCTCTTCATTAAAATCATGAAATATTTGTCTAAATAAGAACACACTAATAAACACTGGCAAGAAAGTAATGAAAGACAACGTAACATCTCCTGGAGGAAAATAAAAGGACACACAAATACACTAAATTTTAGGCCTTTAATGCAAAAAAAAATAAAGGAAGAAACTGCTGTTGGAAAATGTATTTAAAGTGGTAACTCAAGGGAAAAAAAAAGAGTAAAGTTAAGAAAAACACACACACGCGCCAATAAAAGAAATCTCTGGAGCATCAAATATAAACGCGGTTCTTGTTATACGGCAAAGCAGAAGAGCTTGAGAGTCTACAATAACATAATAAATGGCTAAAAGCTTTTACGACTGAGAGACTCCCATACTTATTAAAATAAATGTCATAAATTGTTTTGGCTTTCCAATACTGTGGATGAACATTAGTCAAAATAGATCTTCCTCTAGAATTATCCCCATTTTAACATCTGAGAACATGCTTTCTAGCAAATTAGCCATAATAATACTCCATCCACTTAGGTTATGCGGAAGACTATTCAGTAAATTCAGATGAGGGCGTAATCTAGTGTGTAACTTGTATATTCAGAGTGTTCTTTCCATATATACCATGTAATTTTAGGGGGTTTTATGCCTCCATAGAGCTGGGAAGAATTGGAAAGTTTTGGAGACGATGTGAGTTGAAAAAATTAAAAAGTTAAATCTTGGGTAGTATCATTCGTCAAGGACTTGGACTATCAAATAGTCTGTGTATAAACCAATAAAGGAAATTAATGTTTTTTTGCCTAAAACTTATAAAATTAGCAAGATCAGATCGGTGGCGGTCCAACACCAGGCACCCATACCGATCAGCTGTTTTAGTTGCAGAAAGAACAACATTCAAGTGAGTGACTGTTAAGCCGACATAGCCCCAACACAGTGGATGGATCCATTTGCTTCTCACTATAGATGGTCAAGCCTTAGGAGATTCGTTTCTCAAATATTTGTGAGGCTAGGCTCTCCAATTTCCCGAAATTGTTCGATTAGAACTGGAAGTGCTGTTATTATACTATAGAGTCTCATCATATCCCATGGTATAATAAGTGTTGGCCCAGTGGAGGTGAGGAAAAAAACCCTCGAATGACTCCAGAGTCCATTGGACGCAGAGGTGTGTGTGTGTGTGTGTGTGTGTGTGTGTGTGTGTGGGGTAATCACTGCTCAGGTGAGAACTTAAAACATCACTTTTATTAACGAAACCCTTGCTAAACTTGCTGTCGTCTGTCTGCCCCCACCCCCATGTCCTAAAGGCTCCTCTCTCCTACCTCTGACCCCTCTGTAACTACTTTCTTCTCCAACAAACAGTAAAAGACTTCACACTAAAGAGTGCAGTGCGCCGAGCTAGTTGAGCCATTAACCTCAGAGCTCAGGCCCTTTGAATATTTTATCTGTGCTACACCAGCCTGTTTCTGAGTGGTTTCATTACTAGCAAATTGTCCACGTTGTGTCCTCCCAGTTTGACTCCATGAAGCTCTCACTACCTACTGCCTTTGAGAAGGTTTGTCGGTGGGTACCTCCATGGGTGGCCTGAAATCAAATGTCTACAGGCTCCTCTCCTCCCCTGAAGGATGGGCCTCCCCTATCTCATAAGTATATGGTCAAGTGTTCCGGGGCTCTGAACAGGCAGATCTCGCCCAGACAGTGGCAGATTATTTGGCCTTGCGCAGCTAATTCCTCCATGTGTATTAAGTTCATGAGACCCAATATAAATTACTCATGCATTTGTACAACACCCGCCTTGCTTCACTCCCTTAATCTTCCCATTTCCTTCCCATTATTGGCATTGCTGGGTGGAGGTGTCATATTTTCTGGGATTTTTCAGGAATCCGCCCCTTCTGGTTAGAAGTTAAGCCCCTTACTGATGCCCTTTTTGTTCAAGGTGTCCCCCTAGATCCCTTCACCTATTTGCCTAACCTTCCCCTCAAACATCTGGGCAAGCAGACTTCTAAATTGTTTCTGTATTTGTGTGCTGCCGCAAAAACGTTCATCGCTCTCCATTGGGGTGGACTTCTCCTCCCTCTGGTCCCGATCTTATAGCCCAGGTAAAAGATGTTCTTAGTATTGAGAACTTGACAGTACTGTATGACTAAGGCTAGGTTCACACTTTTCAGTTTGGTGTTGTTACAGAATAACAGATACAGATGGCGCCCCATCCACCAAAATTCACTGCAATGTTAAAAAGACTGAAACTTACCTTGTCCACTGAGAAATAGCAGATATGATGTTCAATGTGAATTGCAGCGCTCACTGGATGTAACTGGTAGGGCCTCTAACCATGACTGACAGGTGGGCTGCTGAGATTCTGTAGCCCAAGGGCCCACCAAAACCTCCTCTTCTGGCCTCTGTCTGATTTCATGCACCCCGGGGTCACCGCCCATCCCCACTTCTTACTCTGTCCACAGTGTTATACCAAAGTCAGTGTCTATTGAGAACAGCCAATCATTGGCGGTGCCCATTTCGAATGCCCAACAATCTAATATTGATGACTAGAAATGAGCGAACACCGCGGCATACGCAGTAAAAATTCATATCCCCTCCACCTTCCCTGACGCGTTTTTTGCACCAATAACTGTGCAGGGGAGGTGGGACAGGAACTACGACAACGGAGGCAGTGAAAAAAATTGAAAAATTGAAAAAAGGTGTAACAAGAGGAGAAACACTTCTCCAAACAATAGTGAAAAAACACACAGGTGCTAAGTAATGATATAATAAAAACGTTTTAACCAACAAATGTACACAAGCAAAACAGATAATGTGAAAGAAAACTAAGCACAGGATTATGACATAATAAATAATAATATTAGCAGCGTGCCTACCCGCAATACTGGTGCGCCCGACGCGTGTTTCGCCACACACTGGCTTCGTCAGAGGACGAATGTAAAACCCCGCTGTTCAGTTTAAATACTATATGGTTCTGCTCCTTATTGGCCAGAGGTAACAATTGCATCACATCTAATCATTGGTGGCAGCGGCTGCCAAAAAAGTTACTGCGCATGTGCGTTAGTATGGAAATATCGCGAGAATATAGACGAACCTACTCGTTAAGTATAGATATGTTAAAAACTGCGCATGCTCACAAGAAAAGCTCTGCTACACCTGCAATATTAACGCGCACACGTAATGGCAAGAACACTGTCACGGAGATCTAGATGTTATCCTATACAGAGGGTAAGTATGAAGAAAGGCTACAGATGCTTGCAAAAAAGTGCCGATACCTATTAGATAGAAATCAGTTGGTTCTTAAATACCAAAAAATGCTACATCTATATATCATAAGGCCAATGATAAGAGGACAGACAACTCACATAACAAAGAATAAGACAATGGACAAGACTACAAAGAGACTACATAAAAAATGCATACAAAAAAATGCAAGAATGTGAATAGAGATCAATGTTAAATGCATCATGAGAAAAAGTAAACAATGATATCATAAAAATATTATAAATAAAAAAGTGAAAGTACCGGTGCGCAGTGAATAAATATGAAAAGATGTGTCAACATAAGTTGACAATGACAATCAATAAAAAATACAGAACACTAATATATACTGTACATAAATATAGAGTAAATAGTGACAATCAATGAAAAAATAGAAAATGTAAGTATATGCTCTACATAACTATGAATGACAGTGACAATAGATGAAGAATATAAGGCGTTCATGTATGCTGTGCGTATTCCAGTCCAGATCCAACCAGAAAACTGAAGGCATGTAATAATATAGTCAATAGCTGAAAGATAAAAACATATGTGAGTACACAAGAATTAAAACAGGGTACTAAAAAACAAATAAGATAAAAGAGAACCGCTGAGAATTATCACAAATAACTAAACAGAGCAAGGGGAACAAATTGAAGATGTAGAAAACATAAATCAACTAACCATTAGAGAAAGGGAGCAAAATTCAATGACTCATTCAATCCCTTAGGGAAGATGGTATCAAGTTGAAAAATCCATTTGCATTCCTTTTGAGCCAAAGTTTGTCGCCAGTTGCCCGAGCGTGGGTTGATTTGAACCTGATCAATTGCTCGAACTCGAAGTAATGTAGAGTCACAATTGTGATGTAATTTAAAATGTCTGGGCATTGTCTTCAATGTCTGTATGTCTGAGCAAGACCGTGTGTTCTCCACTCCAATAACATGTTCTCTGACATGTCTCCCTAATTCTCTTGATGTTAGCCCCACATAAATCAAATTGCATGGGCATAGTAGAAAATAGATCACCACTAAGGAATGGCAATTGAAGGGGAATCTAATTGAATATGTCCAAGTATTATCAGAATTCCAAAAAGTTTCACATGTATCGATGTTGCAACATGCTACACAATTACCACACGATCGGCATCCGTTTGTAGGGGGCCAGAACAGAATATAAAGGATTGAGGGGCCGGACGATAATGGCTATGCACAAGAATATCGTGGAGATTGCGACTTCTCCGATAAGTTATCATGGGACGATGATTGACATAAGGACTGATACTTGGATCCTGAGTCAGGAAATACCAGTATTTTCGCAGGATATTATTAAGTTCGAAACTTTTAGATGAGTAATTAGTAATGTATCGAACCAAATTGTCTGAAGTGGGGTTTTATTCCGTTTCTGTAACGTATCTCTGTGATTAGTAGATATTGCTCTCCGGAAACCGTCATTATGTCATCCTCATGGTAGCCACGATCACAAAAACGATTGCTCAAATTACAGGAGGAACTGAAAAATGCTTCATCTGTGGAACATATTCTCCTAGTACGGAGGAACTGACCAACTGGAATACTTTTCACTAAATTTTTAGGATGGGATGACTTTGCGTGTAGTAATGAGTTTGTGGCTGTGGGCTTCCGAAAGATATCGGTGTTAATACGACCATCTGCCGCAACCTCCATCCTAATGTCCAAAAAATCCAATGTCGATGGGCTAAACCTATAGGTAAGAAAAATATTCCTATTATAGGTATTAAGAAAATTGAAAAACAATTCAAGTTCCTGACTACTTTCCTGCCAAATCATAAAAATGTCATCGATATATCGACCTCAAAATTGTACTTGCTGAGGGATCCATGAGAAAAACGGTGCTCCCCCAAAATCCTAAAAATAAATTTGCATAGGCTGGTGCACATGACGCAAATGTGCACATGATTGCTGTACCTTGTGACTGTAAATAAAAACCATCTTTAAAAGTGAGAAAATTGTGCGTAAGGGCAAACTGCAACAAATCTAACAAAAACTCATCCAAGTTGGACGTTGTAAGGAAGGCACGAACGGCCTTTTTTTCAGTTCTTCCTGTAATTTGAGTAATCGTTTTCATGATCGCGCATATCGCAAGCTGACAGGGATCCCGACGAGATGGAGCCCCAAAGAGTTGTGTGAGTAACATTCCCCCTAAATAAAGGTAATCCCTAGCTAACCCTGCCTGCAGATCTGTCCCTGTCTCACAGTCAGATAGTTCACAGTCCCAAATTAGTCGAATGGTAAATCCACCACTCGTCTAAATTGGAGGTTATCTGCTTCCGGCCGCCAATTACTTTTTCCAATTTTTTTTTTTCACTGCCTACGTTGTCATAGTTCCTGTCCCACCTCCCCTGCGAGGTTATTGGTGCAAAAAACGCGCCAGCGAAGGTGGGAGGGGATACAAATTTTTACTGCGCTTGCGGCCTTGTAATCGATTGTAATCGAATATCCCAAACGGCCTGATATTCGATCGAATGGTGTTCGCTCATCTCTACTCATCATCACTGAGGACGGAAAATGCTGGTTGCGGGTCCACAACCACAAAATTGCCAGGTGATGGCAAATGCTCTAGTGTTTGGGCATCTGTACACACAAAGTTGCATTGCAGAGGTGTTGTCATTTTCTGAGGTGTCATAGTAGACTTGGTGACCCTTCTGAGTCAAATGGTGGGTTCCCCTGAAACGAGGCATTTTTCCCCATAAACTATAATGAGGTTCGATATTCGATCGAATAGTCGAAAATTAAGTGGCTATTCGAAACGAATAACAAATATAGAATGTTTTACTGTTCACTCATTTTTAGTAATAACATGTCCCGAGCCATGCTGCTCACGCACTATTCCATGGGCACCACTGCACTACCTAAACCTACTGCTACACCTTGTATGGCAAGAGAACAGTGCGGCTCCTAGAAATGTTACCATTACCTGTAGCCACGCTGTTCAGGAAGAGCTGATCTGCAGAGGTCCTGGCTGTTGTATCATCACAGATGTAATATTGATGGTCTATCCTAAGGACAGGCCATCAATATTAGAAACATGGATAAATCCTTTAAAGTGATTGTCCAGGAATTGGAGCAAGTCATGCGCCGGGCGGGAGGTGTAAAATAAAAAGCAAATAAAAAAGCATATTCACCTGTCTCCGTTGTTCACCGCCAGTGTCTGTTCAATCTCGTGCTGGCGCCTCCTTGCTGGGAGTCCTGCACCTCATGTGATCGCTGAGATCAATTAGGTACAGGATTTCCAGAAATGAGTTGCCACCATGAGACTGAACAGATACAGGTGGGGGACAACAGGGTGCTGGGGATAGGTCAGTATACTTTTTTTTTTACACAATGTGTCCGCTGTGTGTATTTTACTGCAATGTGTGGATGGGACTGCACACACTATATACTTACACACTCAGGCCTGGTTCACATTTGCATTCGGTAATCCGTTCGGGGAGTCCGCATGGCCCCACCCCCCAAACAGAACGCATTACCAAACAGTTTGCAGTAAAAGCACATGGTCCCCATGGACTATAATGGGATCCGTGTGCTTTCCATGTGGTGTCTGCAGAGAACATGCAGACAGAAAAGTACTTCACGATCTACTTTCCTGTCCACATGATTAGTGCGGACACCACATGGACCCCATTATAGTCTATGGGGTCGGTGTGCTATCATTGCACACCACTTGCTAATGCTTTTGGTAATCCGTTCAGGGAGGTCCCCATGCAGACTCCCCGAACGGATTACCAAACACAGATGTGAACCAGGCCTTATACGTATACTATATATATATATATATATATATATATATATATATATACTTTCACATATACATTATTATAGCATATATACTCACACATATACATTTATATACATTCATATACCATATATATCATATATCTACTTCTATGAATGTATATGAATACTATATATACACCCAGTATACAAGACACATACTTTAAATAAATGTACACACATATATACATATTAAACATACATATTTTACCAAAAGAATATACTCACCTTTGTCAGAAGCGAAGCATCGGAGCAGACTGTCCCTGTCTTCCCCACACGCTCCAATGTGATAGATGATGCAATCATTTATGAGGGGGAGAAGTTCAAGCAGCACGGACAGGGTGGGCCAGTCCGACCCTGCCTCTGAAGGTTTCCAGCAATTTTTGCTATGGTAGCTCTTTTGTAGGATTGCATGTAAGACTCTGCTTCCACATGCCCATTGCTTTGTCACTGGTTCAATTATTATCCTTCCTTGGACCACTTTTCATCGGTACTAACCACAGCATACTTGGCATACAAAACTTAGTATTAGTTTGGCCTTGTCAATGCCACTAAAATCCTTATGCCTGGAGGTGTTATTGTCATACTCAGGGGTCTCTTCAGACCCCAGAATATAATAAATATAATATCCTGAGGCCCCAGAGAAGTTCAGATAAATGATAGACAACTCATAATCACCTTTCTGGGGTTCCTTCGTGGCATCCAGTCTTCTATTCCAGGATCTTCTGACCTCTTCTGGTCTGTTAGTTGACATCAGCAGACCTGGAGGACTACTGATCCCTGTGCTTGGGCCTTGGTGGTCTTGTGGAGTGGGGTGCATTGATGACATGAGGTTTTCAAGGCGGTTGATGTCCCACGAAGACCAGAAAGAACCAGAAGATGCTGAAAGAGAAGACCTTAAGGGGTAAGGAAACCTGAGTACAAGATGTTTATTATTTTTGGCATTGGTTATTTGTGACCCCAGAGTATAATAACAATTTGTGGGTCTGATCCCAAAAAAATGTTTGGAAAACTCATAACCAGGCAGTTTACTCATTCCCACTGCCTAGTATATCTTACTCCTTGAAAAGTGCCATGGCCATCAGGTGACTAACGCTGTGACCTTGCATGTCAGTGGTTTCCAGACTAAAGCTATTCCATGTTGACTCTACATTGTCTAATCTCTATCTGTATAATAGAACTGATTGTGTCATTTGTTACAATTCATTGTGTTGTCAATGTCAATGGATTTACCAATTATTTCCAAATCTGCACTTGTTTAGTTTCTATAGACCCCAGTATGTTCCACTCTCAGCATGTGTCATATATGTAGGCATGTATGAGGAGATACTACACCATAATAGTGGTATATTTAAGAAAGGAACATTTCATAATAGAAGTTGAATTCGACAAACTTTCCTGCTTGTCCCGGAGTTTAGTTTACTAGAAAATGATTTAATCCTTGTGCACTGTTTATTTTCATCTGTCTCTGAAGGGTTATCACTCATCTCTAGTCGCAGGAGCGGATCAATAAACTGTTCTATTAGCAGCACTGCACGCCATATACTGAATTGTTCCTTTCAGTGTATGCTGCGCTGTAATTCCTTCCCTAATATATGTAATGACTGGAACCCTCCAACCATGATGGGACGGAATTGAATGTATCAGACCAGGCCTGATAGACTCGATCTAAAGACGCTGTTCATTTCTGACTTCTTATCGTCTTCCAGTGAGAGACTCATCTGTGAAATCCAACATCGCAGCCGAACATTTCCCAATAAAGCCTTTCTAAGTAAATCCTGCAGGGTATAAAAAATACATAATGGAGAAATACATGTGTACCAAAAACAGGATTACTGAGACCAGAAGCTTGAAAATGGAGGTATAAGGAATATTTGTATTAAGGGGATCCTACCAGCAGTTTGGAAGTCTATACCGTAGTATAGTGCAAACATACATGGGCTGACATTTCAAGGTGTTATGGTAGTGGCATCCTTCTAGGAATAACTGAGCTAACCCTTATTGTAGGCCTAGGGCATGTTTGGTATTTTGTTATTCAAAAAGTTTATATGGCATAACCCATGTGGGGCCATGACCGACCCACATTAAATATTTTGGCCTTTTCATCTGTGATATTTTCATGCACCATCAGAGATTGATACAAACACCCTGTGGGCCCCAGTGAAAAATTGTCCAATGTAATGGCCCCTTACTTTCAATTATACCATCTGCCATGGCTCTTGGACTTTCTCTCTTTAACCCCTTCTCCATCACATTGCCATGACAGCGGGGAGCCTTTGAAGGCTCCCCGGCCTGTCATTCACTGGCTTCTATTGCAAGCTACTCTACTCTAAACTACTCTGGTATTCTTGATGCTTTACCCTTATATTGTCTTATATTGTAGTCTATACTTACCTGTCTCTGATGAGATGCAAGCTCCAGCGTTGCTCTGCCCTCCAGATCATGTGACTCAGCCACATCATTGCAATCATGTGACTGGCACGTCATTGACGATATCGGCACATGTGCGCATGCGCGGGGCGACTCTACGGAATGTCATCAATGTAGAAGCGCGGTATTCAATCTGGTCTTCCCCCTATAAAAGGTTTACATCTACCCAGGTATCTTACTTCTCCTGACAAAGCTCTTAGTAGCAAAACGCGTAGGGAGGGCTCGCTCTGTTGTCCTTGTCATCTTTCCGGGTCTGTTAACCATTTCTAGCATGGCTGCAGGTAGTTGTTATTGATGTGAATACTGCTTATACTGGCTATGGGAGTGTAACACTATTGTCAGATCTCACGCTGTTTATTTGGACTCACATTGCTGCACTCATTGTATTGAGGGATAATTAAGATTTGTGTGAGACTGCTTGTATATTTTTGATTCTCCCAGCAGCGCTATTCACATGATTTACCTGCTGCTCTCTCACCACTATATAGTATTACACTTTGGTGTCTTGTTCTTTGGCTATATTCCATCTTTAAAGATAGACAACCAACCAAATATAAGCAACCTAAAGTATATGCATAAATGCATGGGTTCCTTTAAACTATACCAAGCCCTAAAGAAATGTGTTTCCTCACCATACACATAAAATATCCACAAGAAAAGCAATTGTGAGTATGACACTTAGTATAAAAGGAATATACTACACATCCAGTCTAGGTCAATAAACTTGTCATAATTTTATTTATTACATCATACACATATATAAAAGATGGACATTAGAAGGGGAATCTACAAATACAAACTGACTGGGTAAAAATGGTAAAAGGAAAATGTTTGTTTTGGTACCGTGTTAGCCAGTGGTTATGAAATATAAAAAAAACAAAAAAACTTTGCAAGTCTTCAGTAGGTGATACCTTTTTTAATGGCTAACTCATAATGATGACAGAATATGACATTTCGAAGCTTCCTCTGAGCTTCTTCTTCAGATATATCTAAAAACACCTTCTAGAGGCTGCATATTTATAACTGGACACAGGGGTAGGATTACAGGAGGGAGGGGGGAAGAGGCTTATTACTATATACTTATAGAAACAAACAATCAATTGCCAGATCCCAGGTTCTTATCTTAATGGCTGTCTTAATGATTTGTATAAAAAGACATAAACCCACGTGAGACGTTCATTCCATTGTCCAGCATCTGGAATAGGGTCATGGCCTTGTACTCATAAATCAGTCGCTGTTTCCTTGATTTAAAGTTCCCTTTTAAGATCAAGATTTTCATGTCATTGATGATGTTGTGATCTTCCTGGCAGAAATGATTTGGCACGGGAAGATCAGTTCTCTGTTGTTTGATTGTATGGCGATGTGAATTAATTCTCATTCTGAGTTTCTGGCCGGTCTCTCCAACATACAGAGGTGCAAGACCTGCCTCCACATACTGACCACCGACAGGATAGAGATACCAAACTCTAACAGGGAATATAAAATCCCAGGTGTGTTCACCTGTAACACACCTAATGTAGTGTATTTGATCATTTGCACCAAATGTTCCACTGAAAATCTGTATGTTGGAGAGACCGGCCAGAAACTCAGAATGAGAATTAATTCACATCGCCATACAATCAAACAACAGAGAACTGATCTTCCCGTGCCAAATCATTTTTGCCATGAAGACCACAACATCATCGATGACATGAAAATCTTGATCTTAAAAGGAACTTTAAATCAAGGAAACAGCGACTGATTTATAAGTACAAGGCCATGACCCTATTCCAGACGCTGGACAATGGAATGAACATCTCACGTGGGTTTATGTATTTTTATACAAATCATTAAGACAGCCATTAAGATAAGAACCTGGGATCTGGCAATTGTTTGTTTTTATAAGTATATAGTAATAAGCCTCTTCCCCCCTCCCTCCTGTAATCCTACCCCTGTGTCCAGTTATAAATATGCAGCCTGATATCTGATCGAACATGTACTCGGTCGAACGCTGTTCGCTCATTTCTAGTAAGTTTCAATAAAAGTCTAATTTATTCCATTATTTCAATAGCTTGTCTCAACATCATCTAGTCTGTCTGGGATTACATGAAAAGCCAGAAGGATTGGAACAAGCCTATATCCACGGAAGACCTGGGCTTAGTTCTCCAAGCCATTTGGAACAATCCTTCTGCCAAATATTGATGCAATTTAGATTTTTCTTCAGTTTATTCACTTAATTTTGTTAATTGACAAAACAAACTATCAATACTTCTATTTGTGAAAGCATTCTTACCTTGCAGCATGTTTTCTTCCTGCCTAAAACTTTTGCAAACTACTGTATATTGTACGCTACATGAAATAATCAGATTGCCAGGACTATAATAGCAATGTACCTGCAGGGTCTTAGATTTATTTTCAGGTGCATTACCCTGTAACCTCCTGCCTTGTGCCTTTATTTACATCATTAGGAAATGTCATGGATTTGTAAATTATATACTATTACACTTTAGATTTTTCACCGTATTTGAATATTTCTGTCTAATTGCACAATAATCAAATGTGACTCGTGAGTTAAAAATAGAGAAAGAAGCAATCATCTGTAATTTTACCATTTAGATTGCGGCAGAAGAGGTGATTAGGAATTTGTGTAATTCTCATGGATGTTTCACCATCTGAGATTGTCATCTAAATGTCTTCATTGAGCCAATAGCTTCTGTTTTTGTGTATAAAGCGCAGTAAAGTCCTAGTCCCAGTTTAGTAAAGTCCTAGTTTTTGCATCCCTGCATTCTGAGAGCCAGACATTTGAAGCCGTATAAGAGCTTGTTTTTTGTGTATTAGGTACATTTTTCAGTGGTAACATTTTGAATATATGATTAATTTATTAGGGTGGGTCCACACCTACGCTCGTACTCCAGTTTGTATAATCCGGTGGGTTTTTGTCTTCTGCCCCACAAAACTGGACAGGAGACCGAAACCCGGCAGCCAGTTTTCAAACCCATTCACTTGAATGGGTTTGCAAAGTGACCGCCCGTGTACATCTTCTGCCCATGTTTTTTTTTAACCAGACACAAAGTCTTGCATGGGGCCTTAGCCTAAAGGTTTTTCTAGGACTTAAACATTTACTTTCGCGACTAGGGTTGAGCCGTTCTTGAGATTTCAAAATCTGTTTTCCGATCATTTTCCAGCCGACCCCAATCGCAAAGTTTGCTCGATCGCCAATCGGGATCCGATCTTTACCAAGTCCGATCACTCAACTCTAGTCAATGCTTCTCTATGGGAAAAGTCACTTTTAGGGTTGAGCCGATCTTGAGATTTCAAAATCCGTTTTCCGATCATTTTCCAGCCAATCCCAATCACAAAATTTGCTCGATATCCGACCGGGATCCGATCTTTTACGATTCCGATCACTCAACCCTATTCGTGACCCTTGTTGTTCAACAGAATCTGCATCAATTGAATTGGATGGAGCTCTATAGGTGCAGCATTACATTGTTATAGCATTACAACTTACCATAGCATGATATTTTATCACATAACACATCAAAAGACATTGAAAGGAATGAGTTGACACTCTGAGCCTTGGTGTTAATATAAACTTTGCTAGATCTTTAGTAGAGATGAGCGAACACTAAAATGTTTGAGGTTCGAAATGCAATTCGAACAGCCGCTCACTGTTCGACTGTTCGAACGGGTTTCGAACCCCATTATAGTCTATGGGGGGAAATGCTTGTTTCAGGGGTACACAACATTCGATCAAATTCTACTTACCAAGTCCATGAGTGAGGGTTGGACTGGATTCTTCTCCCTGCGCAGCGTCCCCGTGTCCTCTTCCGGCCTTGAATTCACTCTGCTAGGCATCGGGCCTAGGCAGAGCCGACTGCGCATGCCTGCACCCGTGCAGACTTCTAAAGGTAAGAGAAGAACCAGCGTTGATTGGCAATGTATAGCATTCTGCCAATCAACGCTGGTTCTGCATCGAATCATAACTTCGAACAGCTAGTAGTATTTGATCGAGTATGAGTATTTCGAATACCATAGTATTCGATTGAACACCTACTCAATTGAGTACTACTCGCTCATCTCTAATCTTTAGTAACATGCACTGCAATCCATACAGATAAGCCACTGTCTCTTCTTAGACAATTGGGAGGGACATAATACTTGCTATAGGAGTTCCACCAACAACATTATTATTGACCCACTGTTATTGCTATACATGCAGTATTCTACAGTATACTGTACTCTGCAATATATGAGTTTTAACAATTTTTTAAAATATTTTTTTATGTAAAATTTGTCCTTTTTAATGTATTGATGGGCTCCTTTTACTCTCCAGCATAATCACATTACTGACTTTGATGGTGATGTTTTTGGCATTTACATCGACTGTAAGATATCTAAAATCTTTCTATAACAAAGCCTTATCTTCTATATTAAAAGGAAGATTTTATCAATGTCTGATCATCATAATAAAAGCCCATTACATGGAAATACCAGTAATTATATCTATTATATTCAGAAAAATACACAGGACTAATAAAAAATTAGAGACATTTAAAACAAGTCATCACAGTTACCCTTTAAGTGAGAATCAGAATGTTAAGTTGTGTATGTAAATGAGCGTCTGATTCATTCTCCAGCGGCATTAGTGACTGTCTATGTACTGCAGATGGCCTTTCTGGAGTATATGCATGTTTATTAACTGGATATTACTGTGCTTCAAAGGTTAACATGATCTACGGAAAATGCTAATTGCACTTCAGAGTACAAGCAACACAATAGAGGTCTAAAGTCTTGTTCTAAAGAACAGAATTAAAGATAGGATATCAAACAATACATAACATTTTCACAGTTGGCAAATGGCCTTTCTCATTATAAGCTTTAAGAAAAAAAATGTCATGTGTCAGGAGCCAAACCGAAAATCTAAATGTCATACTTCACAAAGTACAGCACTCCGGAGGAAATGATTGCAGTTGGCGGAAGGTATTGTTACTGGATTCAAGTCTCGGAAAATTAACGTTGCTTTAAAAAACAAAACACAAAAAAAAAAAAAATGGAGTAGGCGGCAACTTTTTTGTTTATAGTTGAAAATGAAACATATTACAGTATATATTCAGTCTATCTGTCTATCTATCTATCTATCTATCTATCTATCTAGCTATCTATCTCTCTATCATCTATCTATCTATTTATCTGTCTATCTATCTCTATCTATTATCTATCTATCTATCTATCTATCTATCTTTCTATCTATTAATCATCTATCCGTCTATCTATCTATCTCCTATCTATCTATCTATCTATCTATCTATCTATCTATCTATCTACTGTATCTATCTATCCGTCTATCTATATATCTGTCCGTCCGTCTATCTATCTCTGTATCTATCTATCTATCTATCTATCTATCTATCTATCTATCTATCTATCTGTCCATCTATCTATCTCTGTATCTATCTGTCTATCATCTATTTATCTATGTATCTACTGTATCATCTATCTATCTATCTATCTATCTATCTATTAATTATCTATCCGTCTATCTATCTATCTATCTATCTATCTATCTATCTATCTATCTATTCGTCTGTCTGTCTATCTATCTCTGTATCTATCTGTCTATCTATCATCTATCTATCTATCTATCTATCTATCTCCTATCTATCTATCTATCTATCTATCTATCTATCTATCTATCTATCTATTTGCAGAGCCCCATTGGGCATTAGGCTTGTTAAGGGGATCTTGAGTTTTGAGACCAAAGTGTTGTCCTTGTCAGATGCAGAAGGAATGATACACAGCAGATACCTGGTCCATATTTATAAACATGTAACTAGGTAAAAAAAACCTTTTTCTCCTCCCTTAAAGGAAAGTTTGGGGCTCAAGGTCACAAGCAAAAAAAAAAAATAAAAAAAAAATCAAACAATGCAATATAGTTACATAGTAGATGAGGTTGGATGAAGACATGAGTCCATCAAGTCCAACCTATAACCCTACAATCCCTACAGTGTTGATCCAAGGGAAGGCAAAAAAAAACCATGAGGCTCATGCCAATTGCCCTATTTCAGGGGAAAAAATTCCTTCCCAACTCCAAATTTGACAGTCAGTATAAAAACCCTGGCTCAACATGTCCTTAGTAGTCTAGAGTCCATAACCCGTAATATTTTTCTCTTCAAGAAAGGCATCCAGATCCTCTGAACTTGTTTAGTGAATCTGCCATCACCACTTCCTGAGGCAGGGACTTCCAGAGCCTCGCTGTTCTTACTGTGAAGAATCCCCTTCTATGTTTCTGGTGAAACCTTCTCTTCTCCAGACGTAGAGGATGTCCCC
Organism: Leptodactylus fuscus; assembly: GCF_031893055.1. Taxonomy (NCBI): domain Eukaryota; kingdom Metazoa; phylum Chordata; class Amphibia; order Anura; family Leptodactylidae; genus Leptodactylus; species Leptodactylus fuscus. The sequence continues at coordinate 42,766,891 of NC_134268.1, read as the reverse complement.
TTGTCACTGGCCTAGGAGTAAAAAGATCCTTAGAAAGTTCTTTGTATTGTCCCTTCATGTATTTGTACATTGTTATTAGATCTCCCCGTAGACGTCTTTTCTCTAAACTGAATAACCCCGTTTGTTAATCTATCATTATACTCCAGTCCACGCATTCCCCTAATCATTTTGGTTGCCCGCCTTTGCACTTTTTCCAAGTTCACTTATGTCTTTCTTGTATATCGGGGCCCAAAATTGCGCACAATATTCTAAGTGTGGCTGTACCAGTGATTTGTATAGAGGCATAACTATGTCCTTGTCATGAGAATCTAGACCTCTTTTGATGCATCCCATAATCTTATTTGTCTTGGCAGCAGCTGCCTGGCACTGGTCACTAAAGGTAAGCTTGCTGTCCACCAAAATCCCTAAGTCTTTTTCATTGGCAGTCTTACCCAGTAATTTACTATTAAGTACATAGTCATGCATTTTATTATGTCAACCAAAGTGCATTACCTTACATTTGTCAACATTAAACTTCATTTGCCAAGTCTCCGCCCATGCTTCCAGTTTCCTTAGATCACCTTGTAATATTCTACTATCCTCCTCATTATTGATTACCCTACAAAGTTTAGTATCATCTGCAAATATGGGCATCCTGCTTTGTAAACCCTCTACCGGGTCATTAATAAAGATATTAAACAAGAGAGGACCTAATACTGACCCCTGTGGCACCTCACTGGTGACTGTGACTCCTCCAATACTGACCCCTGCGGCACCCCACAGGTGACTGTGACCCTCCAATACTGACCCTTGCGGCTCCCACTGGTGACTGTGGCCAAGTCTGAATATTTACCATTAACAAGTCCCTCTGTTTCCTATCAGTGAGCCAGTTGCTAACCCAAATGCAGATGTTTTCCCCCAGTCCCAACACTCTCATTTTGCAGACCAACCGTTTATGTGGAACAATATGATACGATACAATTCAATACTGTACAATATAAAAGGAAACAAAAAAATAGAATCCCCTATATAAAAATGCAGGCTAAGACATAGATAAACCAATAAATAAATGGAATCCTGTTTGCTCAGATATGGAAGATTTTGTTTTCATTCCTATGCGTCGGGTTGTTTTGGAGACCAGAACATTGATTTCTGCAAGTTCTATTAAGATGAATGGAACTGATTTTTAGTTGCAACAAAACCTGGCGTGTGTGAACATCCTTAAAGTGTCATATTTAATGGAATCCTGGCGCCCAACACTGAATAGGGCACTTTTCCATTTATTTATCTATTTATTGATTTATCTACTATATGTCTCACTCACTTGCATTGTTTGTATTTTATATCACATTGTAGTCCATTACTCTCCTGTCGGCCATTTCTCATACGATATCTATTTGTCTAATAACTATTCATCTAGCTTTCACTTCAATAAATCTCCAGATGGGTATTGTAAGAAATCTTTGAATCCTTGAAAAAAGTAAAAAATTCTCACTACTTTTTCTGGCTTTGTTTACACTGTACATGTCTGTGCAATAATTCTAGATGAGCGAATCAGTTCTGAACATAACTGATTCCATCAAGAACTTCAGATCCAAACAAATGTTAACTTTTTGCATAAAATGTTGGCCGCCATGTGAAAGCAAGGAGTAAGCAGAACCTAAAGATTACATGACCTAAGGGATCATGTTGGTCTCCACATAACACATTTCTGGTAGCTTTCACAATAGGGATAGCCAATCATGAGAAATTACAAATCACTGATGACTTGTAAACAGTAGAAAAAGCCCAGGCCAGAAAAGAAGGAGTCCATTTTGTGGGGAGATTTAGGAGCATCTCAGACTTAAAGGCTTAAAGGAATAGGAAATACATTTTTGTGCAGTGCAATGATGACTGCAGACATTTCTTTAGAGATAACCATGGTTAACAGATGAGAAACAATGATGCCAAGCACCAGCCTCCTTTTAAAGTGTCCAGTGGTGTCATTCTTACTTAATCATGACAGATTGATCTCCAGCCCTGTCCTCATCAACACCCACACCTGTGTTACTGGAGCAATCACTGAAACGATGTTAGCTGGTCCTTTTAAGGCAGGGCTGCAATGATGTTGAAATATGTTTTCGGGGATAAAGTTAATTTTCTAGGCAAATATTGACTTTGCAAGTAATTGCTGTTAAGCTGATCACTCTTTATAACATTCTGGAGTATATGCAAATTGCCATTAGAACAACTGAAGCAGTAGACTTTGTAAAAATTTATATTGGTATCATTCTCAAAACTTTTGGCCATGACTGTACAATAGCTGCTCTGCAATTGACTGAGTTTTGGTTGTATTAAAGCAGTATAGTGATGGGATGCTTTTATCCTTGACCAACACCAATAAAATCCCAGTAAAATGATATACACAACACTACACATCAGCAATTGAATTTTTGTTACTGGTATAAAAATGTTTGATAGAAGTCATGGTGGCACAGAACAGGTAATGTATGAGCATGAGACGCCATTGACACCAGTATGAGCATGAGACGCCAGTGCCTTGTCATCTACCACTGCCATTAAGAATGAGGATGGCAGCCATCAGGTTGCAATTGTCTGTTGCCTGCAGTAGGCAATGGCATAAACATTTCTATGGATGAAACAGATAAGATTATAGACTATACGGCTTATCATCTTAGTTACATCACAATGACAGTGAGACTGTGACTTTAAGCCAGTGTCCAGAAACTTCAATGCATTTCTCCACCTCCACTACTACAGTACCATAATAGTTACATATCTCCATAGTGGCATAGTGTTCAACTACATTTTTTCAGTATTTTTTAGGCTACATATTCACTGTTTGATTATGTACAGTGCCACAATTTTTTTCTTCAAACTAACACCAATCCTTGCACTTACAACTACCCAAAACAGGATAATTTTTGGAGTGTTTTAATTATAAAAAGCACAAAAAAAAAAAAACAGCATTTTTTTTTTAATTTTTGTTGTTTTATGTCCTGCCTTTCAAAAGCCATAACTTTTTATTTTTTTCTACTTCCTCTGTACTAAGATTGTTCTATCTTAGTTTTCATGGGACAGTTTGTACATCATAGTGGAAACATTTAATATTCCAAAAACAATCTAGAATGAGGGAGATTTGTGACATTTTCTTATGGATTTTGTGGGGGAGGGGCTAGTAATGGGCAGAATCACTAGGCTAGGGAGATGGTGGAAGGTGGAAGGGGCTAGTAATGGGCACGATTGCTAGGCTATGGAGATGGAGAAGGGTGGGAGGGGCTAGTAATGGGCGGGGTTGCTAGGCTAGTGAGACAAAGAAAGGGAGTGTAACTGAGAGAGAAGGGGGGCTGATTGAGGGGAACTAGTGTAGAAGCTACACAGGAAGCTGCACAGCATGAAGCTAACAAGGTAAACAAATGTGGAGGATGCCAGCAGCAACCAGAGACACCAAGAAATCTCTCCAAACACTGGTAAAAGTATATGGGCCTACTTATTAATCGAGATGAGCGAGTAGTGTTCGATCGAGTAGGTGTTCGATCGAATACTACGGTATTTGAAATACTCGAACTCGATCGAACACTACTAGCTGTTCGAAGTTTAAGGTTCGATGCAGAACCAGCGTTGATTGGCAGAATGCTATACATTCTGCCAATCAACGCTGGTTCTTCTCTTACCTTTCCGAAGTCTTCTCCGCGCTGGGTCCCCGCATCTTCTTCCGGGTGGAATTCACTCTGCCTAGGCATCTGGCCTAGGCAGAGCCGACTGCGCATGCGCGGCCATGCACGCGAATACATGCACATGCGCAGTCGGCTCTGCTCAGGCGTCGGGCCTGGGCAGAGCCGCACATGCATGCGCAGTCGGCTCTGCCTAGGCCGAATGCCTAGGCAGAGTGAATTCCACCCGGAATAGGACGTGGGGACCCTGCGCCGGGAGAAGACTTCAAGCAGAATCCAGCCCAACCGTCACTCGTGGACTTGGTAAGTATGATTTTATCGAATGTTGCCTACCCCTGAAATGAGCATTTCCCCCCATAGACTATAATGGGGTTCGAAATCCGTTCGAACAGTCGAACAGTGTGCGGCTGTTTGAATCGGATTTCGAACCTCGGACACTTTAGTGTTCGCTCATCTCTACTTATTAACTCATTACTAGCACTAGCAGACCTTTCTTCTGCGCAGAAAACCCCTTTAACTGTATATGATGCATTGTGCAGTTTACGGGATAATTATCATTGTCCATATTGGAATGATGACAATTTAACCTGTATGTAACTACACGTCCCCATGGTAATTCTAATAGAAAGCTCCAATTAGGCCGAGCTTCTGAATATCTTCAAACATTTACAGCTTCAGTGCAAATGTCTGCAAAGCTGTATTTTCTGCAGGGCATCTTTTAATGAATGTAAAGTTTGAGGGAAAGAACAGTCATATGAAATATCAATAAGTTATGACATTTTCAATTTAATGACTACACAAACCATGTATAGTCTGATTCTCCAGTCATATTCTATTCCATCTGTCCTCCATTTTTTGCTAACATGACAAATGTAGCTTGGCAATATTTAAGGAACAAATAGAAGGGAACATTATTACAAGCCCAGACTACATAAGGCTTAATACAGTCTGCAACCATGGAGATACAATGGTCTGCAATGTGCATGGAAGCATAAAACAATGAGATATCTATAATCAAGACTATTTGTAATATTTGACATTAGTTGCAATGAATCAATAACATTATTTCAAAGGTGACCATATCCTTTAAATATATAATATTCAATTCACTACATTGACCACTATTCTACAAATAAAGCCATATTAATATATGTCTTTCCTTACCTTTCCTTTTGACTAGACACGTGTAAGGGAATTGCTAGAGGAGTAATTCTCCAGTAGCTGCTGGTGACCCCTGGTAGGACGGGCATGATAAGACAGTGAGCCCTAAGCTGAACCCTTCCTTCTGTCCCTGCCTACTTGCCTGAACTGTCCTAGGTGATAGACGACAACTTGGTGGCAAAACCCTTCCTAGATATATATGATGACAGAGAACGCAGACAAAACAAACAACAACAAAGCAAGGTCAGCTAGCCAATGGGTCGGTAACAGTTGAGCAACACATTACAGGATCATAATGCAAGAGAAAAGTCAAAGATAAAGCCAGAGGTCAGGAATATAAATACAGGTAACAAACAACAAGAGAAAATAGCCAGCACGCACAAGGCAATAGCAAGCACCAATATGAATGTGCACAACAAATAAATAGGAAGGAAGAACCTTCCCCAGACCTGATAGGAGGAGAGGCTGTCAATCACACAGGTAAGATTAACGATTAGAGGAGCAGAGGAAAACCAAGGTGAAGGAGATGGGTGTGGTGACAAATACATTACTAAGGTGAGGGAATAAGACAGTGTTCAGACAATACAAGAAGAACCCAAAAGAAGAAATCACAGCCGAACACATCTCCTGCGCTGCAGCGTGCTGCCAGAAGATAGCACCAAAGCCCAGATGGGCGAGGATGTTACAACATGTCTAGATATGTGTATCATGAAATGAACAGCCTTTCATGATATAATGTCACAAAGCGATATGTTATCCGTCCTGTATGTGTCTATGTGCATTCACCCAGTGGCTGTGTTGTCATTCTCAGCTTTTCAAGGTTTTTGCAGCTTCTCATAATATTGTATTGAACAGGTTTCTTGAGAAATTGGAGTCCTTAACCAAATTAGAGCTAAGTTAAGGGTGGACACATCTGTATAAATTTGTCTAAAATGTCTGAAACAATGTAGAACTTTCTGTTCCATGCCACTTCACGAAATGCAATTAAAAAGTAGTAATCCAACATTTAGCAATTTATAGCAGTACAAAACAGGCATTTCGACTACAATTATGCCTGTATTCAATGTCAATTAGAACAGAATGGGATATTACAAAGGAAAAGCACCAAGGATAAGCGCAGAGGAAATTGGTAAAACAATTCTACAAATGATGCCGCTTGTATTTGCTGCACGTGCACACATGGCAATGATACAAAAAAGCCATCAAGGAACAATGATATTTCTATCCAAACTGATTTAATTATCTGTAATGATGAATCGAGGTTTAGATCATCCTTAATGACTCTGACATCTTAATTAATGCAGCTGTGTTTTAAACATACAATATATTAAATGAAAAGAACAGTTTGTTCTTGGAACCAGTGTGAATCAAGTCTTATAGTAGTGTCAATGATTCTATAGTGAATAATGAACAGTACACTTCAGGTACACTGGGATGTATATACAGCAGCACTTGTTAAATTTGCGCCATTAATACACTTAGTACTAGAAGGGGTGCACTATGTAAATATGACATTCTACAGTAGGCTGGGTTTTTTTTAACAAGGGCTCGTGGTAACCTGTATGACAGTGTTCAAAAATGGTACATAGAAGAGAGGGGTCCTGTAGAAAAATCTAATTGGGTCCCTATTATCATGCAAGTGTTTTCCATCATCTACCCGATCTACCCACTTCTTGGGCCAATAATCCATAATCTCATTTCTAAACAATTCAGTTCCTCTATAGAGGGGGCACTTGAACAGGTACTTAAAGGGGTTGTCCAGGATAACTGGAAATCCCTACACTAATTTAGAAATCCTCCCCCCTCCTACTTTCTAAATAACATTATTAATCAAAAATGTATATTTACCCATATGACCACCGTTTCCCCATTTCCGGAAACAAATCATCACTATTACTCCCCCATCCACCCCATTATACTTACCCTCCACATTTCTTCTGGCAAGATGGCTCCTCCTTTTTTACTGATTCTGCAGGGTGCATGATGTTCTCCTCTTATCCAAGTACTATGCGTGCTGCTGCCATTAATTCACCTCCATGGCCCATCCACAGTAAAGATGGATCATCGCTAGAAAAGAGTTCGCACAGACTGAATAAGTACAGGAGGAGGGAGGCGTCTCACAGGAAGAAGCGTGGAGGTTAAGTATATACTATGGGTCAGGGGTTGGGCTGAGCAGGTAGGGAAGGGTGAGATAGCTAGAGAGACAGGGAGGGAGTGTATGGGAGGGAGGGAAAGAGAGTGAAGAGAGAGAGAGAGAGAGAGAGAGAGAAGGAAGAGAGGAAGAAGTGTGGAGTGAGGTTAGAGGGTTAGTGAGGAATTAACACAGCAGGAAGCAGAACCATGTAAACAAAAGCAGGAAATACCAGAGACACCCAGAAATCACTCAAAAAGGCATATGGGTGCATTTATTAACCCATTAATAGCACTTATAGACACTTAAAAACAAAATGCCTGGAAAATTCCTTTGAACAAATGAGTTTTATCCAGTGAAACTTGGTTCAGTTTTTATCACAAGGTTCTCATAGCTGTCATACTGGTTGTCTCTATAATAAGTACAGAATTGTCCATACCATAGCATGGGGTCATGCTTGTGTTTTTCCTCTTGTATTCTATGTGTTCCACCCTAGAAATATTTTCTTCTGGGAAACAGTCAGTGCCCCTTGTAGGCACCATGTGCCCGCACACATAGAGCAAAGGGGTCTATAATGTGGCATGAAATATGCACAGTGTGTGCCATTGTTGCTTGTCATGTGAATGAGACCTTAGGATATTTCACAGTGGTGTCTTTATGGGCTATACAGCTTATTATTTTTTTTGCAATGGTTGGTTTCAAATGGTTGGATTAATAAAAGAAAACTCAGTTTCCATTAATTTTAATCTGTTGCATCCACATTTTTATACGGGTCTGTTACTTAGGCAAACAAATGTATTTTGCAGGCGTTTTTTTTTTTTTTTTTTTTTTTTTTTTTAAGTACAATTAGTAGTAGTGGTCAAAAAATAGGAGAAGGGAGCATGTTTTTTCTTTTAAAAAATTAAAAATTAAAAATGTCTTACCTGTACTTTGTCAAATTTTAGTAAAACCTGTAAGGGTGCGTCACACTTGTGCCCGGTCTCTGCTTTGTGGGTTTCCGTCTTCTGCAAGAGAAACTGGACAGGAGACGGAAACCTGGAAGTCAGTGTCCACCCGTGAGCGCCTTCTGGTCTCCGTGGCGAAACTGTATTTTTTAAAGGGACACAAAGTCCTGCATGTCCGACTTTGTATCCGGTTAAAAAAAAATGGTTTTGCCGTGGAGAGGCAGAAGACGCTCACGGGCGGACAATTTGCAAACCCATTCAAGTGAATGGGTTTAAAAACGGACTGCCGGTTTCTATCTCCTGTCCAGTTTCGCGGGCAGAAAACGGAAACCTGCAAAGTGGAGACCGGGTGCAGGTATGAACCTGCCCTAAACCCCTTTAAATACTAACTTGTATTTAATCCTACCTGGTATCAAAATAAAGTCTATATACTGTAGCTTGAATCTCTTACCGCACAACAAAAGCCAATACAAAAATTCAAGTTAACGTTTGCTGCAGCTGTGTATTTAATGTAATTGTATTGTTTATTCGACTCGTAATGTTGAAGTTTGCTACATCTGTACAACAGTCCTTGATAGGTTAAGTGTCATTTATACATCTATGGGGATCCCCTGGAACAGAGATGTCCACAAATCACTTTTTGACTTTCTTTTGCTTTTCTGTATAATGATGGCAATAGGGAATACCATTGATTTTTTTATAATCTATCCAGATGCAGAGACAGCTGCCGGGAACATATGCCTCAATGCCTTGACATCATATTGCACTAGTACCGATCATTCAGTCACTCCGTCAATATCATTGCAGGAATATGCTTTAATCTGTCTTCCTAATCTTTGAGGACTTTGCGGTTCTACTCTTTGAACTTATTTCTTGTGAAAGTTTTTAACCATTGAATTTTTTTTTTAAATTTTTCTTTTTAAACCTTGAGGAATCTTCAATTACATCAGAAAGTGCAGAAAAAGTTCTTTTGTTGTAAAATAATTTTTATTTCAAATAAAATACAATAGAAACAATCCCTCCCCCCTTTCCGACTGTGTATACACAGATAGCTGCCAATCCCTGATAGGACTGCCCGCTTGAAACACCAAAGAAAGAACAGAAATTTCAATGAATAAAATGTAAATTATACCAAATCTTTCCCCTGTTTTTGCCAGTATTACATTCCCTGTCTTTTTATGACTTTAAGACATAAACCACCTTGTGCCAATTCCATGACATTCCTTATTGTATTGTATTCAGTCTATAGTTGCCTCAAATGTGATGACAGTAGTGCCGCCGCATCACTCCTCTCTCCTCTTTTATCTATAGAGGTGTTATCTTCTATTGTAATCCTGTGATGTAAATGAGGTAACCTCTGAAAAAAAATACAAATTGGCTATTGTCTGTCTATTATTAGGCTTAGTGGTTAGATTTTAGCTAAATCCTGAAATTTCAGGATTTTTTAAAATTATTTTTGAATAGTTAGTGACATGGAAATTATAACTAAAAAACAAAACCATGAACAATTCTTTACAAATATGTGTAACAGAAAAAAATTGGTTTAGAAAATAGGTGATTTTCTTTTAACTGTTATGGCAACTAGTGTTGAACAAATAGTATTGGAATCCTAGTTTCCAATACCATAGGAATGTATTGAAGATGGTCGGAGGTGCCCATTTGTGATCGTCCGCTCCCATGCATTCCTATGGGAGTGGCGATATTCGAATCTCGGATTCAAATACTATTCGCTCAACACTAATGGCAACAGATCGCCACTGCCAGTTGTTCTGGGGAGTGGCGATTAGGTCCAATATGTAGGTTCCACTCTTTGGATCCCTCGGTCATAATTAGCTGAGGCATGTAAAGGGTTAACAGTTACGAACAATGTAGGAAGCCATCGAGGCTGTTAGTGACGGGTGTTTGCAGTATATCATTGGACATGCATGGCCTTCTTCATACTTCCTCAGGGACATTGTGATGTGATTGTAGGTCAATGGTGGCTTTCATTTAGACACTCCAGAAATGCAACTTCCATTGAAGGACCCCTCTAGTCATAATCCTTGTTAAGGCTTTAGTCATACATTATATACTATTGACTAAAGAAATGGCATTTTAAAAGGTTTTTCCTAATGCAAAAATTGATGGAAGATCAATCCTGAGAATAAATGAGTCACAGTGCTGGTTTAGTGCTCAGAGGGGCCTTTATTTTTAGGATTGATGTGGGTCCTGGAAGCTGGACCTTAATTAACAGAAAGTGATATAATGTCCTAGTAATGGAAAATCCCCTTTAAAACAAACATCTGCTGGAAACCAGGCTATAGGAATTGCATGATCTTGACATTTTCATGATTGCAGCTTCATTTACTCAACAGTTAAAGTGAACCCTCCAGGCTTTCCCTTACTAAGGCATATTTTATGTGTAATGTCTGCGCCTAATCATCCTTTTCTTGGTAGTGGTTTAGAAATCGGTACTATAATGTTTCTGCTCTCGCTGCACAGGGAGTAAGCTCTGCATGTACTGTGACAGATTTGTTTTTCTATATAGTAGCCAATAAGATGAGGCAGAGCTGTGGAGGAAGTGGTGGCCTGGACCAATGACAAGAGAGGAGGCGTGTCTCAGACTACCTAAGACTCTTAAAGAGGTTGTCCAGGCTAAATAATACTTTATAATTAGGCTAGGGGAGGTGAGAAAAATAAAGATAACACATATTGACCTGTCCCCAATGCTCCAGTGTCCTCCCTGGGCATTCTGGCTGCCTTCTCGCTGTTGAATTTCTTGCTGGCTTTGACATCCCAGCTCCGATCAGCGGCCTAAACAGTCATGTGACTACTGAGGCCAATCAGCAGCCTCAGATAGGGTATTGGGGTCATTACAGGTAGTGACATCCCCGATTCCCTTTTTCAGGCCAGTGATTGGTTTCAACTGTCAAGTGTGGTGGACACTTCTTCCGGAAGACAACAATGGAGCAACGGAGCTGCAGAACCAGACCACGCTGGGAGGCATCGGAGCACGGGGAACAGGTGAGTATGGTTTTCTTTATTTTTTAATAAATACAATTTTAGCCTGGATAACCCCTTTAATTCATGAGACTAATCTTTAGTCAAGGAAGGCAGCTCTGCATTAATGGGGCTAAGCTGAAAAGCAGCCAAGGAGGGAAATATATATAAAAAAACAAACAAAAAAAAAAACAGGTAACAATTCCTTGCCCAGGAACGGATTTATATATAATTCTTAAAGTCCAGTGTAACATCTCTGCCTGTTCGGGTCTCTGCGCCACCCTCTCCTTGCATACAGGAGGCCCGTGCAGTTTAATAATTTGCTTAGAGTTTTTAGTTGCACTGTGTGAACACGGCTCTAGTTCTATAATTAAATTTGCACCACACCCGTCTTCTGCCCTTGTTGCCTCTGTCCATTTAGAGGTTAATTTTTGCCTTGCCCTGTGATTGACAGCCTGCCTTCCTATCAGGTACTGGGCGGGTTCTTCCTCCCTATTTAGTCTTGGTTCACATTCACACTGGTGCTTGCTATTGCCTTGTGCGTACTTTGCTTTTTTCTGTCGCTTTTATTACTTGTATTTTAATCCTTGACCTCTGGCTTTCCCTACTGACTATTCTTTTGGACTTCGATTTGGCACTGCATCGCTCTACTGTTACCGAACCCTGGCTAGCTGACCTCCCTTTGTTGTTGTCCATCTTGTCTGTGTTTTGTGTATCACTGGCTCACTGTCTCTTGTGCCCTGCCCCAGGGTTTCCAGCAGCTACTGGGGAATTGCTGTCCTAACAATTCCATAACATCCAGACTGAATGATAACTCTGTGCCCTAATCTGAAAGTCTTGTGTGCATTGAGTTTTTTGTATTTATGCTTGGGCTGATACAATGGTCCCTCATGTTACAATGGCCTCAGGATACAATATTTTCAACATGGTCTATTGTGTCTTGACCCACCATACAATGTATCTTGACCCACCATACAATGCTTATCTGGAGATGCCAACAAATCATCATGGTCATTTTGTGAAGTTTATAATCATGTAATGTATGAAAAAACATTGTTATCCTTAAAAGTTGAACTCTAGATATAGTTGCTTATGCTTGAAACTGGTATAATGTTATATGATAAGATGGTGCCTGTATCCAAGATTGATGCATGAAAAACAAATGCTTGGCTTGCTGCCACAAGACAGTGCCCCAAGGTTACCACGCAGGACAGGGAGCAGCCAACTATATATGGCACTGCTTAAACTTTTTCTGTTTGATTGAGATGTAGCATACCAATCAAGAATGAATATGAAAACTTAAGCTGTTGTTATATCACTTCCTTTCTTTGCTACTATTTAACCCCCGTGTCCTCAATAAAAAGTGCTTCAGCATACATTCTTGAGCTGAGAGAAGAACGAATACCGACACAGAGTGGTGTGATTTCTTTACTGCCTGACACTCAGCCTAATTAATTAGGACAACGACAGTTACCCGGGATTATTGGTGGATAAGTCATAAACGCAACTCTGACCTTATCAATTTTACTGGTCAAACCCCTGTATTAGAGAGGTGCATGAGCTGATGGGATGACTAGTAGCGCCTCTCTACAGTACAGTGCAGTACTATATGCTCTGTGCTTTTCTTTACCTGTGCCAGGATAAGCTTCTCCTTCGGACCTAGGGTGAGATCAGCTCCATCTTATCTTCATGTGCCCTGGATTTACTTTTCAATACACTGAAGAAGCTCCTGTCACCATCATAGAAAGTGATTTACAACTCCCAGCAGCTTCTCTGACTTTTATCTGTAAAGATTTGCTACAACTGAATTAGTCATCTGATGATTTTTCTTTAATCTTCAGTTTTTAATATTTTGGTGACATTTTGGGATTCTTAGAAACCAGTCACTAGTTTTGTATAGAATTATGGTTTCACCTTCATTGGATGTCTTGGAAACAATTGATATTGTTACTTGAGGGACCTCTGTATGGGCATTCCAAAAATCCCAAAAGGATGAAACAAAGTTTATATTTGGAACAAATATGGTTATTTTTGATTTTTCGATTGTTTCTTCATAAAAGAGTGTACCTTACTAGAATCCTGATCCACACCTATTGACACGTTCTTAAGCATCTCACCCTTTATGATGTATTGATTGTAAGGGTTACAACTCCAATTGGTAACCATAGGTAGGATATTATTTATGCAAAATATAATCCTTAAAGGGATTCTATCATTAGAATCCCTTTTTTTTTTTTAGCTTAGAACACCTCGGAATAGCCTTCTTTTTCTGATCCGCGCCGCCGTACCTGAGAATTTACTTCTGTATGTAAATGAGATTTCAGACAGCACAGGGGGCGTCTGTTGTGCTGTCCGAAAATCCTCCAGCGCCAAACGGGCGCTCGTATAAGAAGCCACAGGAAAATGGCCGACAGACATGCGCAGTCAGCACTTTTGGATGAATATGCAGCCTATGACCCGGCAAAGAGGCAGTCTGGAGAAGAAGACAGATGTGTCACTGGAGAGATTTCAGACAGCACGGAGGATGCCCCCTGTGCTGTCTGAAAGCTCATTTACATATGAAAAAAATAAGAAATTTCCAGGAACGGTGGCACAGATCAGAAAAAGAAAGGTAAGAGAAGAATACTCTTTTCTAAGGCTATTCCGATGTGTACTTAGTTAAAAAAGGGATTCTAATGATAGAATCCCTTTAAATCTTTGTTCGCTTCTCTGTTGTGGTTTCTTCCATTATCAGAAATTATAATAAATTATGATGCCGTGTCAGATATGTTGCTTGACCTGCCATCCTCCATTATAATGATGTCTTTATATTCATGTCTAATGCAAAAGACATGTTAGAAATTCTAAAAGACTTAATTAAATGGGCAGATATACAAAGTAAGCTGATGTAGCGTGTCCGTGAGGCTGTGTGCTGTGGGAGGGGAAGAGGAGCACCAGTTATTATATTACACCAATAGGAGCCTGCCTTCTGAGAACACATGAATAGAATAAATAGGCACTATCATTTCAATGAAGTATAATAATAATTGTTGTTGTTATTAAAAATAATTATAAATAATCATTATTATTTTATTATTGTTAATATTTTTTTATTTTATGTATTTATTTATTTTATCTGTATACATTGTGCCCCCATAGGGATGATAATAATAATAATAATAATAATAATAATAATAATAATAATAATAATAATAATAATAATAATTATGGAAAAGTAGAATCAATTTTTTTCAGATATTAGAAAAAGGAAAAGCACGTAAAAAATTCCAAATAAAAACAAAGCCTTATGTATCACGAAAAAATATTGAATATTTGAAAAACGTCCTCATAATCACTTCTTAAAAAATAAACCAAAATGTGTCTGGGTGTCAAGCGGTTAAAGAAACCAGTAGGAAAATATGAAGAAAGATGTGAAATCTGAGCGTTAGACTTCACGTTTTGGGCTCCACCACATCTATCATACATCGGCAGCTGCATATGAAGTGATTAGCATTTTTTGTAATCTTGGATGTGGAGCTTGAATAACATTGAAGCAACAGATGCATTTGTTTCTAATAACACCAGCGAAACTGAATTTTAATAGCTGAAGAAGGAAAGAATAAAAGAAAGTTTTCCAGTTTCTAGGGAATAAACTTTTATAGACAACGATGACTAAGATACAAACTTAACAATGTGTTCCAGATCTCCAGTATTTCCAGTATTTATCTCAGGCTGCTGCTGGAGGGTTAGACAAAATAATTGCTATCGAGTCTATAGCAGTAAATTGTATTAAAGGCGTATTCTCACTAATATCACCATATTTACATTTCTAGATAATGATAAACATATTTGTAGTTAAAATTATTTAAAAAATTTGCAGTGTTTTAAATATTTTCTCTAACCATCTCAGTGCTATAGTCAACCTACCAGAACAAAACACTGTCATTAATAAGATGATTGGAGGAAAAATCTTATAAAACACAAAAAAATTCAATTACTTATATTTAAATAGTTCTATAGTAGATGAGATTGGATGAAGACATCAGTCCATCAAGTCCAACCTATAACCCTACAATCCCCTACAGTGTTAATCCAGAGTGAGGTAAAAAAAAAACATGAGAGTTATGCCAATTGCCCCATTTCAGGGCAAAAAAATTCTTTCCGAATCCAATCTGGAATTGTCTAGAAATTTAAATATGGTTATGTTTATGGGAAACTCCTATAATTTTCTCTGTTGCAGATGTAGTGGAGCTGCAGCCCGGTCACAGTCACTATTTATAATAGCTATGTACTGTTCTGTTTCTACCTCTGTCTTCCAATGCTAATTTTGGACTTGAAATTAACCAGTAAGTTTCCACATGTAGATCTGTCCTGACTATGTCTTTAGTCTTGGACCATAAGGCTGAGTTCACACAGAGTTTTTTGGTCAGGGTTTTGAGGCCGTAATCGCCTCAAAACCCTGACCAAAAAGACGGCTCCAATTAAAATCAATGGGAGCCGTTCAGGAGCTTTTTCTGGGAGCCGTTTCTTCTGGCTCCTGGAAACAATAAGTGAGATGTTCATTCTTCAGGGTGAGTCGCCTTGTGATTCGGCCTGAAGAAACTCCATCCTCCGGACTAGGCCCATTCATTGGGACTAATCTGGAACGGAGTGCGCGGCTGGATGCCTGTGTAGTGCACCGGCTTTCAGTCTCGGTGACCCGGCTTTTGGATCGGAACCTGAGGTGGCCTCCGCCTCAGGTTCTGATCCAAAAAACTACGCGTGAACTTGCCCTTACTAGCATTCTAATCATCTATTGAGGATTATTCCTGGGACCTGTGTATCCAAGTGACAGTCCACTCTTCTTCTAGCAGGGATCTATTATATGCTGCACCTGAGATTTGTCAGCTCCAACCTATTAATGATTTCTTGGAAGTGTTTCTCTGCCTCATGCCAAGTTTCTTCCAGAAGCCCCAAGCACAACTTTACCCCCATCCAACTGTAAAACTCAATGTTCCTACAACAATTATACAACATCGAGCAGACATGCATCTGGCCTGCAATGCCACAGATGGAAATGTTTACACATAGAGGTTCCCTAACTGCCGTCTGCCGAATCAACGTTCATTCGTCACCACTGACCATCAGCTTTGGGAGTGCAGAACATTTCAAGCACCTGATCACATGGGCCGTCCTCGCTCTGTGTGGACCCTAGAGTATGAGAAAGATGTCTTCCAGAGGTTTGGAGAGAACCCAAGCACCAGAACATGTACTGTCTGTGAACTGTTGCGTCTATCCATCTTCCAGCATTGCACTGCTTGCATCGAGGCAGGCGGCCAGTCCTTCGAGCAATTCTTGTAATAATTAACAGTGATTAAACTGATTTCCCATTAAAGTGCTCTTCTTCGTTTCTCCTTTCACATGGCACAGCGAGGGATAGGAAACCAATATCTCGGTCTATCTGCAGCGCCACAACGGTGCATTTCCGATCACATGTTCATTAATAAAAACGCTTCATATGCCGGCTAATGTCCAACCTTTCATTTTGTGTACTTACTTCCCAGACACCCTGTATACATAGGTTTTCTTTTATATTTTTTTCTTGTTTGCTGGAAACATTGGATTCCAAACTTATTCCATGCAATAAGATATTGGCTACTGATCTGTGTATAGTAAATGTTCGATGCAGAACCAGCATTGATTGGCCGAATGCTATACAGTTGGCCAATCAACGCTGGTTCTTCTCCTACCTTTAGACGCTGCAAGGAGAAGACTTCTCGGAGGATCCAGCCCGACCCTCACTCGTGGACTTGGTAAGTATAATTTGATCGAATGTTGCCTACCCCAGAAACGAGCATTTTCCCCCCATAGACTATAATAGGGTTCGATATTCGATTTGAGTAGTCGACTATTGAGGGGCTACTCGAAATGAATATCGAACCTTGAACATTTTACTGTTCGCTCATCTCTAGTATTTACTAATTATTCTAATTTGAGATTGGAGACTTGAATGTATACCCTGAGATGTGGATGGTTTTAGGCGGATCGCTGGAGTTGCATTCACCTATTCTTAGAAATGCAGACAATTGAAATATACTTTTTTCTCTTTTAACCTTAATTTTTCACATTCACTCGGAATTATCCTTGGTATATCTTGATACAGTCCTACTCCATCCATCATTTGCCGAATACAATCTATATTTGCAATGTATACATTATAAGTGACAGTGTTATGCTTTTGACAAATATGTATTGAAGAGATGAAAAATAATCTGAATTGTTAGAATTGCTATTCACTTACTGTATGTGGCATTTCTACAATGCAAAAAAGTCCGACCAATAATAAAATTCCAATCGATACATCCATCTATAAATGCGGAATAATATGAAGAACAAATGACCTATTCTTTTGAAGAGGTTCTTAAATGAAGACAAACATAGTAGATAGATCTCTGTTTGAGAGCAAAGACATTGAATATTTTTATTGCTTGGTAAACACCATAGGAGAACAAATAACAATGGCATTACAATGCTTGGACCTTTCAGCCTGTACATTAACTGGCATTCAGATAAGTAATACAAGCAATCACACTTTGGGAAACATTTCAGGAGAATTGAATGTTCTCACATTTTGACCTTTACAACAGATTGCTTGCTTAATATTCTTATAAAGCAGAGAACATGTTTCATGGCTGCCCATTTCATACTAATAAAAACGGCGACTAGTAAAATAGATGCCGTATGTTCTACTTTCATAGCATGAATCTCCTCTGCAAACCCTTAGGAACCAGGGAATGTACCGAGACTGAAAATAAAGGTACGGTATGTACCGTATGAATTTTTTAGAATAAATATTAAGGGTATTAGTGATAACTTTTAGGCTGCCTTCACATGGAGTAATGTCGGGCTGAATTTGTGCTTATTTTTACAGGCGTAGAAAAAAAACCCGTTGCGTTTACGCAGCGTTTTTTTTACTATGAGCGTATACACAGCATTTTTTTGCTTGCGTAAACCCTCCGCGTTTTTTAATGGAACGTTTACATGAGCAAAAAACGCCGCATATATGCTCATAGTGAAAAAACACCGGGTAAACACAACGTTTTTTTTATAGCACGTTTAAAATTAGCAAACTGCCAATTTGGATTAAAGGTGTTTTGCCATCCAGTGTGTCAGCACTGCCTGGAGCAGATCAGATAATATGCAAATGCATGTATACAATGGACTGAGGGTTAGCTGTGTGTTTACACAGAGAGATAACAGACCTGGCTTTATCAGCAATCTCCAATTAACTGAGATAAGCTGCTGCCAAAACAATTTAATATAGTATGTGAACATAAATTCATAACAGTCACGAAGCCACGTCATTTACTGGGATAAAAAGTAGCCTATGTGTTAATTGATGTAACAATCTATCTACGTGCCAAATTTCATCCAAATCCGTTCAGCCGTTTTTGCGAGATTGAGTAACAAACATCCAAACACACACATTTTCACATTTATAATATTGGTAGGATATTGGACATCTTATTTGACAAGACCAGCGCCCTAAGAGACCACTTTTTAATTTTGGGTGGTAGTCTCATTGAGGATTCACTATACCATATTTTGAGTCAATAGAGTTGGCTTTCTCTTCTTTTGGCCATAGAAGTTCTTGCTCTGCATTATACAAGCAACTTGATCATGGTCACATCTAGTCATAGACAAACCTTTCAAGATTCATGTTGTTAAATATTAGTTTAGATGGAAAAATTTATTTCAGATCAATGTTGTGGGGAAAGTTGATGATTATACTCAGCAGGCCCCATAAGATCCCAGAGTATAATAAGCCGATTCCAAGGAGGGTGTATACAAATTTTGAAAAACACTTCTCTCAAATTTAGTTGGTTCTGTTGCGGCTTCATCTGGTGTTCCAGTTTTATTCCCGGTCACCCATCATTTCTTCTAGCCCCCAGGTTATTGCTGAGGCCCATTTACAGGCTCAATTTTCTGAAGGCCATCAACATCATCACACTTTGACTATATACTATAGATTATGTGCATTATATTGTCAAAGCATGATGATATTGTCACCATTCATGTAGCATCAACACCATGGATGCACGGGAAGAAGAATGGAACGCTAGAATATGTCACAGTAGAGCTTACGAAAAGTGAGTGTATTTTTATTTTTTTTTAATTTTTTTGGTTTGTTACAAATGAGTTCACCCATCTCAAGGACTCATGTCTACTGGCAACCTACCAAGACAACAAATGTCACCACTAAGGTGACCAGAGAAAATCTTTAAAACACTGCAAAAGTTTCAATTATTTATATTTGCAAAACTTTCTAAGGCTCGGTTCACATCTGGGCCTGGTCTTCATAGGGGCATTCGCCTCTGCCCTTTATGGAATGGAAACCAAGCTGACTCCATTATAGTCTATGGGGTCCGCGGGTTTCCTACGGGAACCGCTTTTTTATGTGGATTAGGTTTCCATTACGGGGTTTCCAATAAAGATCCCCCGAATGGAAAACTGTGCACAGATGTGAACCAAGCCTGTATCCTGTATCTGAAAGTTCTGTTTCATTATGTGCACAGATTTTACACTATTCACTTTGTTACATGGTTTGTTTGGGGACTTAGGTTTGCTGTGTTTAAAGAGGTTTTCCAATGGGGCACAAATTTGTAGCAATGGGCTTGAAGTGGGTTAAACAAAACCACCCACCTTTTTCCATTCAGTGTTGCCCGGATCCCCACTGGTCTCAGATCTTACCACTAAGGAAATGCTTACTGCAGCTGTGACCTGCCTTGGCCAATGACTTGTTGAGCAGTCATAAAGACTATTAGGCAATGACAAGCAGGAGGGGATCAGGGAGTTGACTTTTTTTTAACCCACTGTCTACTTCCACTATTTTATTCCCTGTGAAAACTCCAATTAATGATTGTATTCAAGATTATCTTGTTTTTATACACGGGGTTGCAGTTTCAAAATGTTTACTCCTTTGGCTTGGCATGATTATACAAGAATGTGCAAAGGTTTTAGGCAGGTATGGAACAATGCTGCAAAGTAAGTATGCTCTCAAATCAGAGTCCAGTAAGTGATGATATGGCCCCCACAAATCCCTGATCTCAACATCGTCCTGTCTGTCTGGGATCACACGAAGAGACAGAAGACTGGAGCGAGCCTACATCCCCAGAAGATCTGTGCTTAGTTCTTCAAGATGTTTGTAACAACTTCCCTACTAAGTTCTTTCAAAAACTGTCTGCAGGTGTACCTAATAGAATTGATGGAAGGCAAAGGAGCGGTCACACCAAATGTTGGTGGGATTTAGATCCCTCTTTTGTCTATTCGCTTAATTCTTTGTAAGCTTACTTTGCAGAATTTTTTCCATACTTGCTTAAAACTTGTGCACAATCTCTCTATATTATAAAAATGAATTCTTGTCTGTCTGTCTGTCTGTTCTCTAATGCGAACCAAACAACTGGACCGATCTTCACCAAATTTGGTACAGAGATACTTCAGGTATCCGGGAAGGTTTAAGATGAGACTCCAACTCGCTTGGACGTACCGTTGCTGAGATACAGCATTCCAAACACAGCCCCCCCCTTTAGCCAATACAAACCTGCAAGACTTTCACTCATATTCCAACTGCAAGACACACGGTCACTCCACATACACAACCCAACACTGATATCCAAACTGAGATACACACATCAGAGGATTAGATACACAGATCAGCACACAGTATCACACGCCAGAGGATTAGATACACACGTCTGCACACAGTCCCACAAACCAGAGGATTAAATACGCACTTCTGCATACAATTCCACACACTGAAGGATTTGATACGCGCATCTGCACACAGTACCACATGCCGAAGGATTAGATACAGGCATCTACACACAGTTCCACACTCCAGAGGATTAGATATACGCGTCTGCACACAGTTGTACACGCCATAGGATTAGATACAGGCGTCCGCACGCAGTACCACATGCAGTAGGATTAGATACTTTTTTTTTTTTTTTACGCGTGTCTACACATAGTTCCACACACCGAAGGATTAGATACGCGCCTCTTCACACAATACCACACAGGGGAGGATTAGATATGTGTGTGTGCACACAGTACCACACTTTGGATGATTAGATACATGCCTCTGCACACAGTACCACAAGCCAGAGAAGTAGATACGCGTCTCAGCACACAGTATCACACGGGGGAGGATTAAATATGGGCGTCTGCACACAGTACCACACGGGGGAGGATTAGATACGCGCCTCTTCACACAATACCACACAGGGGAGGATTAGATACGTGCATCTGAACACAGTACTACACTTTGGAGGATTAGATACAGGCCTCTGCATACAGTACCACATGCCAGAGAATTAGATACGCGTCTCAGCACACAGTTCCACATGGGGGAGGATTAGATACGCGCATCTGCACACAGTACCACACGCCAGAGTATTAGATACGCGCGTCTGCACACAGTTTCACTTACTGCAGGATTAGATACGCGCCTCTTCACACAATACCACACGGGGAGGATTAGATATGTGCATCTGCACAAAGTACCACACTGACAAGGATTGGATACTTGCATCTAAACACAGTACTACATGGGGAAGGATTAGATACAGCTTTACTCCAGGTATCCATAACAATTGATCACAGGTTTTTCACTGACATTCAAAATAAGATACACATAATCACATGACACTTATGGACATACACACAAACCACATACAAAATACACCAGTGCAAAATTGGACAATTCTTATGGGGCCACTACACAAACATAAATTGTAATATACCCGTGCGAAGCCGGGTCCTCCCTCTAGTCCTCTATATATTAGTAGAACTACAGGTAGAGAAGGACATAAAAACCTTTCTTGTATCTCAGAAGTAGGCATCATGAAGATGTCAGCTGCAGCTATTGAGGAACAAACATTGTATGACAGTGAAGTCAATATTTGGAAGGAGATTTAGAGCCGCTAATATACTTAGAAGTAAAATTATTAAATTGCTGTTCTAGAATATATTCTTGCTCTTCCATTTTTCCAGCTGACCTTGGCTGTGTTGTCCTCTCATCAATCCCTCGTCACCATGAGGTTTTTACTTCTGTCTGTGAATATTTGATACTAAAGGATAAAATTAGAAACATTGTTCAGAAACTTGAAATGTCAGGTCCTGTCTGAGAGGACAAGAGGAGGTCTACGTGTGTACACAGAGCCAGCTATACCTGCAAATCTACAAATTACACAAAGTTAAAAGGGAGAGTCTGAAACAAACTCAGTGGGAGGATGAGTCTGCTAAAAGCACAATGTGTGTTGGAGGTTGGCAGACTAAATAACAACCTATTTGATAAAGCTGTAATTTCTGCGTAAGCCACAAAAGTGAGGGGTATAGCGTTTTCTGTGCCTGGAAAGGGTCTTGTTTAATGTCTTTTTACTGTGATGTTTCAACTGGGAATTGTAAAAGATTCTTTGGAACCTATGTAAAAAACAAAATGGTTAAGGACTAAATAAAAAAACTGTTTCGTGATGATAAACCACCTAACAGGGTTTCATAGGTGTCCTGTTACACTGTCTACCAATAAGTATTAGGACACCTGTGGTAAAATAGAAAAACAACATTTCTGCCTATACAATAGTTGGTAGACCCCAGCAGATGCTTCCTTACGGATGGTATTAGTGACACAATACTCCCGGGTGCCTGGTGACACTCCTGGTGTATGTGAGCCATCGGTTGGGTGCGGTTTCTCTGGCCAGCACCCATTGGTCTCTATCACCCAGTTTCAGGCATCTGCCGACTTGGGGCACATTCTTACAATCACTGTTCACCTTCCACTTCATAATCACATAGGCCACTGTCGGTTTTGGGTAATTCAATTTGCTATGTCCCTTAATGATAGACCATTTCTGCAGTACCCCACAATTACCCCTTTCTCGAAATCGGACATCTCTGCACTTCGTGGCATCTTGCATACAACTAATACCAGTGCGGTTTCCTATTTAACAGCAGGAGGCGTGACGTACATCACGACCGCAGATATCTTCATTTGCATGGGTGTCCAAATACTTATTGGTAGACAGTGTATATATGTATACGGATACACTTACTTCTCTTTCCTATTTCTCTGTATTGCTTCTGAAGACAAGTAGAAACAAATAAGACCATACGACCATATAATATGACCATATTTAATCTGGTAACAACTAAAAATTAAACATTTTCCCAAATACATGTAATTACATTTTTTTAAAAAGATTTTCCTTAATTACCTAAGTATAGTAGTGACAGTCTTTTGTTTGATCGGTTTCCAATGGATACGACCATAAATGCAAGAACTTTCTATGGTCTGGGACTTAATAGATTCCTGGCTATGATTTCTGAATTGTGTCGGGTTTATCTTCTGATTCATGGAGTGTCCCTTCCTGACAACCTTTAGAACTGTGCAAAACTTTTAATAAGTTATATTTGCAAAAATAATTTGGTTGTAATTGTCTACATATTTAAATGTGGTTATGATCATGGGGAACACTTCTTTAACCCCTTCCCACTCCATGAAGAATATCTTCATAACGGTAATCGCGCAGGCACTGCCAGTGTACTCTCACACGATTGACACATAGCTGTATCGCTGCCACAAATGCCAGTGATGGATAACTCAGATGGATAATCCTTTACATGCTTCAGTCAATAGAAACCGTAGAATGTAAACTGGCTAGACAAGACAGAGGCAATGGATTCCCTCTGCCAGCCTCATGGGCCCTGATAATGTGCCTGACTACATTAAACTATTTATGAGGGGTAATTAGAAGTGTTTTTTTTTTTTAAATCACTTTTATGTCTTTATGACACACACTGCAGCTACTCTGCACAGAGTAAGGCCTGGTCACATCTGCGCATGGGGACCCCGAACGGAAAACCAAACGCATTGACAAGCGGTGTACAGTGAAAGCACACGGACCCCATAGACTATAATAGGGTCCGTATGCTTTCTGCACAGTCTCCATACGAGTCATATGACCAGGAAAGTAGATTGTGAACTACTTTTCTGTCCATATGTTCCGTGCAGAGAGCATGCGGAAAGCACGCAGACCCCATTATAGTCTATGGGGTCCATGTGCTTTCACTGTACACCGCTTGCCAATGCGTTCGGTAGTCTGTTACTGATGCAGATATGCATCTGCAAGTTACAAGCAGCATCAGGTGCAGATGTCTTCTCTCAGTACAAAGGTTTCTAGCAGGTGATAAATGCCGGACAGAACAGCAATGTCCAGTATTAAATTGATTGACTGCAAAATACATCAACGGAAAAGTAAAAAAGTTACGACTCTCAGAAGGCAGGGATGAAAAAAGTTGAAATTATGTCTCATTCTAAAGGGCAAAGTAGGCTGTGTCATTAAGGGATTACATAGTATCCCAGTGAGTGTTTATCTGACAAGTGAAGGAAATAGAAAATTTAAACACTATCCCGTCCTTCTATTGCCTCGTATATTTTGGGATCCACCAATGGTCCTGAGCTGCAGTATCGGTGCCCGCAACTATAGACAGGCTCTAGAGCCAACTGCTTCAAGCTCCATGCAGTGTATAGTTAGCACTTTAGAAGTGGTCCCAAACAGCTGATCAGTGAGGGGGCCATCTGTCTTAAGCATAGACTGTAAATAAAAAAATCCTAGCGAGCTCCTTTAAGCGGTGATGACCCTTCCCAATATTGTGTATACAAGTGAAATGTTAGCTGTTCAAACTTATGTGACTGTAACTAGAGATGAGCGAACACTGTTCGGATCAGCCGATCCGAACAGCACGCACCTATAGAAATGAATGGAAGCAGCTGGCACGCTGGCCGGCAGCCGGCAAAGTCAGCGTCACAGGTGCTTCCATTCATTTCTATGCGTGCGTGCTGTTCGGATCGGCTGATCCAAACAGTTTTCGCTCATCTCTAGCTGTAACCAATCCTTTGCATCCTAAAACACATGAACTTCAAGAACTGACTATTCACTTGCTCGACAGATGCCATTGTTATGAAATGATACATTTTACTCACTTTACAATTATATAGTGTGAATAGAGCCTAACACTGATACTGTTTGGAATATACCATATAGTACTGCGTGCATCATGATACATATACAAAGAAGGGAGGAAGGGCCAAAGGAAAATAAATTACACAATAAAAAAAAGAAAAAAAAAAGCTTAACTTAAATGTAGCTTTATCTATGTGATTCCATGTTTAAAAAAAGCTTACATTTGCTTGCCAATTTGTGAAGGCTTTTGCATCCTCAGTGAAGTTATACGCTTTTTACTACATGATCCGGGACCACCACTATAAGGCTGCAGTCACACCAGTGCTTGGTCCCCGATGGGGGTCTCCCTCCCCCATTCTGCTTGAAAAATGTGGAGAGAAAAGTCCTGCAAACAGGACTCAATTCTAGTCTATGGGGTCCGCTGGGTTTCAACAGGTAACCGCTTTTCAAGCAGATTGGGTTTACATTCTTCGGGTCCCCAAAAGCGGAAAGTTGATCGCTAGTGTGAACCTAGGGTCACAGTAATTGTAATTATACTGGAGTAACCACAAGAAGTGGGATGACCTTTTTTTTTTTTTTTTTTTTTTTGGGGGGGGGAGCTTATTTCTGATTTTTTAAATTTATTTCACTAAATATTGTATTATCCTTGGTATCTTTCTACTCATTATCTTTCCGCTTGTCAATCACATTGACATTGAAATGATATTCATGTATTTCTCTAGTTTGCCTACAGATATTGTAAAAAAAAATTGTAACTATTGTTTGAGTTGTTTTGTCAACAAAATAAATTGGTCTTTCGGTGTAACCTTCCTGTTATTATGTCACTTGTGGGGACTTTTAGTTCATATATTATAGTAATTGAGATCACTAATGATGCGGCAAATTTCTGTTTTGCAAATGTCATGTCAGCTCCGTACTAAGAGGTCAACGTTAACATTTCTTGACAAGAATATTTATTCTTGACTCGGACCTTACAGATAAGAGACATGTATGACCTTGATGCTATACATAATATTGTGTGATACTATTTATTAATGCCAATGGAAGATAAATTAAGAAAAGCACAGAGATTAATTCTGAGTAGTCACAGAATGGCTGGAGAAGAACTAGATGTACTTCATTCGGAATGGACAATGACTGATAATATCACCCTCGGTACATCTTGCGTAATAATTTTAAAGGGATTTAATAGGGTCAATATGACAAACAAATATAGAATGTCACTTGCAGAAGTAGTCATAAATTCAGTGTTCTACATAGTGTTCTACACTATGTTTTATAGATAGGTTCCTAGGAGCCCTGATATTGTTCTACACTATGTTTTATAGATAGGTTCCTAGGAGCCCTGACAGTGTTATACACTATGTTTTATAGATAAGTAACTAGGAGCTTTGACAGTGTTCTACACTATGTTTTATAGATAAGTAACTAGGAGCTTTGACAGTGTTCTACACTATGTTTTATAGATAGGTTCCTAGGAGCCCTGACAGTGTTATACACTATGTTTTATAGATAGGTTCCTAGGAGCCCTGACAGTGTTATACACTATGTTTTATAGATAAGTAACTAGGAGCTCTGACAATGTTATACATTATGTTTTATAGATAGGTTCCTAGGAGCCCTGACAGTGTTCTACACTATGTTTTATAGATAGGTTCCTAGGAGCCCTGACAGTGTTCTACACTATGTTTTATAGATAGGTTCCTAGGAGCCCTGACAGTGTTCTACACTAGAGATGAGCGAACACTAAAATGTTCGAGGTTCGAAATTCGATTCGAACAGCCGCTCACTGTTCGAGTGTTCGAATGGGTTTCGAACCCCATTATAGTCTATGGGGAACATAAACTCGTTAAGGGGGAAACCCAAATTCGTGTCTGGAGGGTCACCAAGTCCACTATGACACCCCAGGAAATGATACCAACACCCTGGAATGACACTGGGACAGCAGGGGAAGCATGTCTGGGGGCATAAAAGTCACTTTATTTCATGGAAATCCCTGTCAGTTTGCGATTTTCGCAAGCTAACTTTTCCCCATAGAAATGCATTGGCCAGTGCTGATTGGCCAGAGTACGGAACTCGACCAATCAGCGCTGGCTCTGCTGGAGGAGGCGGAGTCTAAGATCGCTCCACACCAGTCTCCATTCAGGTCCGACCTTAGACTCCGCCTCCTCCGGCAGAGCCAGCGCTGATTGGCCGAAGGCTGGCCAATGCATTCCTATGCGAATGCAGACTTAGCAGTGCTGAGTCAGTTTTGCTCAACTACACATCTGATGCACACTCGGCACTGCTACATCAGATGTAGCAATCTGATGTAGCAGAGCCGAGGGTGCACTAGAACCCCTGTGCAAACTCAGTTCACGCTAATAGAATGCATTGGCCAGCGCTGATTGGCCAATGCATTCTATTAGCCCGATGAAGTAGAGCTGAATGTGTGTGCTAAGCACACACATTCAGCACTGCTTCATCACGCCAATACAATGCATTAGCCAGTGCTGATTGGCCAGAGTACGGAATTCGGCCAATCAGCGCTGGCCAATGCATTCTATTAGCCCGATGAAGTAGAGCTGAATGTGTGTGCTAAGCACACACATTCAGCACTGCTTCATCAAGCCAATACAATGCATTAGCCAGTGCTGATTGGCCAGAGTACGGAATTCGGCCAATCAGCGCTGGCTCTGCTGGAGGAGGCGGAGTCTAAGATCGCTCCACACCAGTCTCCATTCAGGTCCGACCTTAGACTCCGCCTCCTCCGGCAGAGCCAGCGCTGATTGGCCGAAGGCTGGCCAATGCATTCCTATGCGAATGCAGACTTAGCAGTGCTGAGTCAGTTTTGCTCAACTACACATCTGATGCACACTCGGCACTGCTACATCAGATGTAGCAATCTGATGTAGCAGAGCCGAGGGTGCACTAGAACCCCTGTGCAAACTCAGTTCACGCTAATAGAATGCATTGGCCAGCGCTGATTGGCCAATGCATTCTATTAGCCCGATGAAGTAGAGCTGAATGTGTGTGCTAAGCACACTCATTCAGCACTGCTTCATCACGCCAATACAATGCATTAGCCAGTGCTGATTGGCCAGAGTACGGAATTCGGCCAATCAGCGCTGGCTCTGCTGGAGGAGGCGGAGTCTAAGGTCGGACCTGAATGGAGACTGGTGTGGAGCGATCTTAGACTCCGCCTCCTCCAGCAGAGCCAGCGCTGATTGGCCGAATTCCGTACTCTGGCCAATCAGCACTGGCTAATGCATTGTATTGGCGTGATGAAGCAGTGCTGAATGTGTGTGCTTAGCACACACATTCAGCTCTACTTCATCGGGCTAATAGAATGCATTGGCCAGCGCTGATTGGCCGAATTCCGTACTCTGGCCAATCAGCACTGGCTAATGCATTGTATTGGCGTGATGAAGCAGTGCTGAATGTGTGTGCTTAGCACACACATTCAGCTCTACTTCATCGGGCTAATAGAATGCATTGGCCAGCGCTGATTGGCCGAATTCCGTACTCTGGCCAATCAGTGCTGGCCAATGCATTCTATTAGCTTGATGAAGCAGAGTGTGCACAAGGGTTCAAGCGCACCCTCGGCTCTGATGTAGCAGAGCCGAGGCTGCACAAGGGTTCAAGCGCACCCTCGGCTCTGATGTAGGAGAGCCGAGGGTGCACTTGAACCCTTGTGCACCCTCAGCTCTGCTACATCAGAGCCGAGGGTGCGCTTGAACCCTTGTGCACACTCTGCTTCATCAAGCTAATAGAATGCATTGGCCAGCGCTGATTGGCCAATGTATTCTATTAGCCTGATGAAGTAGAGCTGAATGTGTGTGCTAAGCACACACATTCAGCTCTACTTCATCGGGCTAATAGAATGCATTGGCCAGCGCTGATTGGCCAGAGTACGGAACTCGACCAATCAGCGCTGGCTCTGCTGGAGGAGGCGGAGTCTAAGATCGCTCCACACCAGTCTCCATTCAGGTCCGACCTTAGACTCCGCCTCCTCCAGCAGAGCCAGCGCTGATTGGCCGAATTCCGTACTCTGGCCAATCAGCACTGGCTAATGCATTGTATTGGCGTGATGAAGCAGTGCTGAATGTGTGTGCTTAGCACACACATTCAGCTCTACTTCATCGGGCTAATAGAATGCATTGGCCAGCGCTGATTGGCCGAATTCCGTACTCTGGCCAATCAGCACTGGCTAATGCATTGTATTGGCGTGATGAAGCAGTGCTGAATGTGTGTGCTTAGCACACACATTCAGCTCTACTTCATCGGGCTAATAGAATGCATTGGCCAGCGCTGATTGGCCGAATTCCGTACTCTGGCCAATCAGTGCTGGCCAATGCATTCTATTAGCTTGATGAAGCAGAGTGTGCACAAGGGTTCAAGCGCACCCTCGGCTCTGATGTAGCAGAGCCGAGGCTGCACAAGGGTTCAAGCGCACCCTCGGCTCTGATGTAGGAGAGCCGAGGGTGCACTTGAACCCTTGTGCACCCTCAGCTCTGCTACATCAGAACCGAGGGTGCGCTTGAACCCTTGTGCACACTCTGCTTCATCAAGCTAATAGAATGCATTGGCCAGCGCTGATTGGCCAATGTATTCTATTAGCCTGATGAAGTAGAGCTGAATGTGTGTGCTAAGCACACACATTCAGCTCTACTTCATCGGGCTAATAGAATGCATTGGCCAGCGCTGATTGGCCAGAGTACGGAACTCGACCAATCAGCGCTGGCTCTGCTGGAGGAGGCGGAGTCTAAGATCGCTCCACACCAGTCTCCATTCAGGTCCGACCTTAGACTCCGCCTCCTCCAGCAGAGCCAGCGCTGATTGGCCGAATTCCGTACTCTGGCCAATCAGCACTGGCTAATGCATTGTATTGGCGTGATGAAGCAGTGCTGAATGTGTGTGCTTAGCACACACATTCAGCTCTACTTCATCGGGCTAATAGAATGCATTGGCCAATCAGCGCTGGCCAATGCATTCTATTAGCGTGAACTGAGTTTGCACAGGGGTTCTAGTGCACCCTCGGCTCTGCTACATCAGATTGCTACATCTGATGTAGCAGTGCCGAGTGTGCATCAGATGTGTAGTTGAGCAAAACTGACTCAGCACTGCTAAGTCTCTGCATTCGCATAGGAATGCATTGGCCAGCCTTCGGCCAATCAGCGCTGGCTCTGCCGGAGGAGGCGGAGTCTAAGGTCGGACCTGAATGGAGACTGGTGTGGAGCGATCTTAGACTCCGCCTCCTCCAGCAGAGCCAGCGCTGATTGGTCGAGTTCCGTACTCTGGCCAATCAGCGCTGGCCAATGCATTCTATTAGCCCGATGAAGTAGAGCTGAATGTGTGTGCTTAGCACACACATTCAGCTCTACTTCATCAGGCTAATAGAATACATTGGCCAATCAGCGCTGGCCAATGCATTCTATTAGCTTGATGAAGCAGAGTGTGCACAAGGGTTCAAGCGCACCCTCGGCTCTGATGTAGCAGAGCTGAGGGTGCACAAGGGTTCAAGTGCACCCTCGGCTCTCCTACATCAGAGCCGAGGGTGCGCTTGAACCCTTGTGCAGCCTCGGCTCTGCTACATCAGAGCCGAGGGTGCGCTTGAACCCTTGTGCACACTCTGCTTCATCAAGCTAATAGAATGCATTGGCCAGCACTGATTGGCCAGAGTACGGAATTCGGCCAATCAGCGCTGGCCAATGCATCCCTATGGGAAAAAGTTTATCTCACAAAAATCACAATTACACACCCGATAGAGCCCCAAAAAGTTATTTTTAATAACATTCCCCCCTAAATAAAGGTTATCCCTAGCTATCCCTGCCTGTACAGCTATCCCTGTCTCATAGTCACAAAGTTCACATTCTCATATGACCCGGATTTGAAATCCACTATTCGTCTAAAATGGAGGTCACCTGATTTCGGCAGCCAATGACTTTTTCCAATTTTTTTCAATGCCCCCAGTGTCGTAGTTCCTGTCCCACCTCCCCTGCGCTGTTATTGGTGCAAAAAAGGCGCCAGGGAAGGTGGGAGGGGAATCGAATTTTGGCGCACTTTACCACGTGGTGTTCGATTCGATTCGAACATGGCGAACACCCTGATATCCGATCGAACATGTGTTCGATAGAACACTGTTCGCTCATCTCTATTCTACACTATGTTTTATAGATAAGTAACTTGGAGCTTTGACAGTGTTCTACACTATGTTTTATAGATAGGTTCCTAGGAGCCCTGACAGTGTTATACACTATGTTTTATTGATAGGCTCCTAGGAGCCCTGACAGTGTTATACACTATGTTTTATAGATAAGTAACTAGGAGCTCTGACAATGTTATACATTATGTTTTATAGATAGGTTCCTAGGAGCCCTGACAGTGTTCTACACTATGTTTTATAGATAGGTTGCTAGGAGCTCTGACAATGGTATACACTATGTTTTATAGATAGGTTTTTAGGGGCCCTGACAGTGTTCTACACTATGTTTTATAGATAGGTTCCTAGGAGCCCTGACAGTGTTCTACGCTATGTTTTATAGATAGGTTCCTAGGAGCCCTGACAGTGTTCTACGCTATGTTTTATAGATAGGTTCCTAGGAGCCCTGACAGTGTTCTACACTATGTTTTATAGATAAGTTCCTAGGAGTCCTGACAGTGTTATTGTTATATTTTAAGCCAATTTAGTATGTGGTTCATACCAAACTTATGTAACCCAAAACAAGTCTTGGGCCCAATCCACCCAAACCTGAAACAAAATGAATTCTGAGAGGTTTGCTCATTTTTACTCATAGCATTTGCTCTTCTCACATTCCAGATTAATCTTTACTTGTGAGCTGGCATTAGCAGTCTATGGTTGGAGTAGCAGCCAGAGAAAAGAACATTAGAGAAAGTATAGAAAGTGCTGTGAGAACAATCACAATACAGCTACAGTAGTAGAGGAACTGCAGGAAGATTACATTAGATTCCAGATTCCTCTGCATCTATAGATATTCGATGAGGAAGGTCTTAATAGACTGAAACATCTGAATATTAAATAATACCTATGAGTCTTATTATTATAACTGAATTTCATTATCTATTTGGTGTTATATGTCAATACATTTACTTCATCTTCATATGCAACCATAGAGGAGTGCTGTGATTTTCTGTGAATACTGGATTGACTTGGAAACATATTTCACCCTGTGCTGAAATATTACTATTATGTAAACCTGTAAAGAAAGCTTTTCCAGGGGCAACATGGTGGCTCAGTGCTTAGCCTTGCAGCGCTGGAGTCCTGGGTTCAAATCCCGCCAGGAACAACATCTGCAAGGAGTTTGTATATTCTCCCCATGTTTGTGTGGATTTCCTCCCATACTACAAAGACATACTGATATTGAAAAAAATGTACATTGTGATCCCTATACGGGGCTCACAATCTACATTTTTTTTAAAAAAAAGCTTTTCCTGGATAACCTCTGTAATATTCATTAGAATATCAGTTAATATTATTATCAAATTGATAATACTATTTAGATTTCTAAAAATAACATATATAATGTATAGCCTATCACCTGCATGATACTTAAGGGAAGACACGTAGTCACTAGGGTTGAGCGATCGGGATCGGAAAAGATCAGATTCCGATCGGCGATCGAGTAAATTTCACGATCGCGATCGGAATTCCGACCCGATCTTTTCCAGCGGGATCGAGATCGGAGGTTATCTCAAGATCGGCTCAACCCTAAAAGTGACTTTTCCCATAGAGAAGTATTGACAAGGGTTGAGGATCGGGTTCGGAAAGGATCGGATTCTGATCGTCGATTGAGCAAATTTCACGATCGCGATCAGGATCGAGATCAGCTGGAAAATGATCGGAAATTGGATTTTAAAATTGATCTTGAAATCTCAGGATCGGCTCAACCCTAGTAGTCACATAAAAGGCGATAACAAAAAATAACATCAAGTCATTTTTAATTTTTTTGTATCAAGTCAGGGCTTGAGACAAGTTATTCCATAAATTGTGGTGATGTTTTAGCCTTCTGATGTTATAGCCACCTCAAAAAGCATTGGGTTAGAGGGAATCAGCTACATTACCTCTTTAAGAGCATAAAGTGGACGCTTTAGTCTAATCGATATAACGCAGACATAAAATAGTGCATGAATTTCTCACCAGACAGTCTTTCTCTCCTTGATATATTATACAATCAGTTTGTATTACCAACCAGTGACTTTTTCACACTTTGTTAACTCTAAAAATACAAAAAAACAGCATATAAAAGTTTTAAATGTTCGCAGGGAAGAAAATTACAAAGTGAGGTTGTTACTGGCAAATAGAACGGCGCTCTCTGATTTCCTCAATTTTCTTTTCAACCCTGTGAAAAAAACCTGTATTGTCCGCACTGTATGGTAGAGTTATTATTTTTGTATTAAGGGACTATAATTTTTGTTTGTTTGGCTAGACAAAGGATTTCCGTATCGCCTTTGTTGTCAGGCAGCAGTTTATTTTTGCAGCAGTTTATTTTTTGCTTTTCTTGCTTATAATGATAAGAATAAAATGAATGGATGAAACAGTAAAAATGTATCAATTTTACAAAAAAAAAAAGCTTGTACAGATTTTGCATAGAACATTTTAATATTGGAGTTTTTAAATGGCTTTGAATATTTTTTATTTTATTTAAATTTTATATTTATTTATATTTTATTTACCTAAGAAGTACACACACACACACACACACACACACTCACAGTCCGTTTTGCAGGTTTTCGTTTCCTGCACAAAACAGAGCAGGAGACGGAAACCTGCAGGACTCTTTCATACCCATTCATTTGAATGGGTTTGAAAGATGTCCGGCCGTGAGCGCCGGTGAGCGTTTTATTTTCTCTGCGGCGAAACCATTTTTTTTAAAAAGACACAGAGTCGGGCATGCAGTACTCTGTGTCTGGTTTAAAAAAATTGGTTTCACCGCAGAGAGAATAAAATGCTCACCGGCGCTCACGGCCGGACTCGGCATGACAGGTTTCCGTCTTCTGCATGCAGAAGACGGAAACCTGATAAAGGACTGCTGAACGCTAGTGTGAACCCAGCAAAACTTTGGGACTTTCTGTGTCAGTAGCCAGTATTGTAACTGTGACATGGGTCCACAATACTGCCATGTTATAGGATTATAGTGCATCAGCTTGTCATCAATATTGGATCTGTATAAGGAAGCTATAATACTCGTGGAATTTTCTATAAGGGGCAACAAAATGTAGCCATAGGCTATACGATAACATGCTGATTGGTGGGGGTGCAGCCATTGAGATCTCAGTGGTCAAACCCACACCAATCTGCACGTTATCCCCTTTTCTATGGACATGATCAACCCCTTTAAGTTATATTATAAAGCCACTTCGATTTACATATGCAAGACTAAAAACATACTTATGCCATGTAGAATACATATGAAGAATAGGCAAACATCTCTGTATTTTTAACATTCTCTACAGACTTCAGTAAGTTTTCTTAATACAGGTATTTCACATACCAACGTGTATTTGCCACTAGGGTAACATTATCTATGTAAAATTTACAGCACCCATATTACAAGCATACTACTACTACCGTACTACTACTACTACTACCACCACCACCACCACCACTACTACTACTACTACTACTACTACTACTACTACTAATAATAATAATAATATTTGCAATTCACTAGTATCAGAGTACCAGTAGTTTATAAGTTAAGGGGGTTGTCCCATTTTTAAAAAAAATTTATTCTTCAATTTCAACATTGATCCTTAAGATAGGCCATCAATCTTAGATTGGTCGGGGTCCAACTGTCAAGTTACCCTGCTGATCAGCTGTTTTGAAGGGGCTATAGCGCTTGCAGCATAGCAACCTTTTGATTGTTTACATGCTGGGAACTGCTTTACTATGAATGCCATTGTTTTCATAGTTAAACACATGAGAAAGGGACCTGTCCTCCCGAAACGCGTTGTGTGTTAAGTAAAGATTATTCATTTGGACCAGCGCACCCACTGTCTATTTTTTCTTTACATTGAATGATTGTTTTCATAGTAATGAGTAATTTTTCCATTTCATTCTCATATGGTAGTAGAGTGATAAGAAATGGGACTTATTGACTGTTAAGAAGTTTTCCCTATAACATACAGAATCCTATAATATCTCATTCTATCTATATTCGTAATCCTTTTGTTAAAAACAAAAACATTAAAATTTTTTGGTCATGGATTGTTCGATAACCATTTAACAATGTTCCGTGTCTGTACAAAAGCTGGAAAGGCCATTGTATATCCTACCCAATGTAACAATGTAACTCCTATTTTATTTCATATTTACTGATACTTACTATAATTAAGGAAAATGTTTGTTCTCGTACCGTGTTAGCCAGTGGGTAGGAAATGTAAAAAAAAAACAAAAAAAACAACTTGATAGTTGATACCTATTTAATGACTAACAAATGATGACAGATTACAACGTTTCAGAACTCTAGGCTCCTTTCTCAAGTAAATTTAAAAACCATTTCTGAAGGATGCATATTTATGTACAAAAGGATACATAGGGATAGAATTCTAGGAGGAAGGGGGGTAGAGGGTTATTAGTATTT
The DNA here is from genome assembly GCF_031893055.1 of Leptodactylus fuscus. Lineage (NCBI taxonomy): Eukaryota > Metazoa > Chordata > Amphibia > Anura > Leptodactylidae > Leptodactylus > Leptodactylus fuscus. The sequence continues at coordinate 42,731,461 of NC_134268.1, read as the reverse complement.
GGTAGAAACAATATAAACAATTCCAGGTTCTTATCAGTTCTCAGGGTCTCAGGTCAGTGATTTGTATAAGATGCCATAAACCCATGTGACAGATTTAACCCCTTCTCCAGTGTTTGAAGCAGGGTCATAAGTTTATACTCATAAATCCCTCACTCTTTCTTTGAATTAAAATTCCCTCTTAAAACCAAAATTTTCATGTGATCGGTGATATTATGATCCTCATTGCAGAAATGTTTTGATACAGGAAGGTCCAGTCTTCGTTCTCTAATTGTATGGCGATGTGAATTCATACGCATTCTAAGCTGCTGTCCGGTCTCTCCAACATACAGATTTTTAGTGGGGCATTTGGTGCACATAAGAACCTGGAGTTGTTTACATTGTTTCTACCAATTACTATAATTAATAAATTCATGTATTATTTGGTCATTAGAAATTTAAATTAATTTTGCAATGGTAATATTTTCAGCTACAGTTGCTTTCCCTTTATTTGCAGGAAGCTGCTAACATGATCTTGAATGTTGCAGATATTGTATCTGTAGAAGTGCTTGTACATTACCCTAGTACAGAGATGAAAGTACATATAAAAATCATATATATTGTAGCTTTCATCAAAAACATAAAAACATTCAGAAATATCAAAGGAATTGTAGAAAAAATTAAATGAGACAAATATATTTATCTAATATTAACTCTCTGAGGATATTCCGTATTTTTCTCTTGGCATAGAAGTACGAAGGCTTTTATTGCTGTACAACTTATATTTTCTAATGGCAACATTCGATTTCTCTTATCGTATATTGTAAAACAGTAAAAATATATATATATTTGTTTTCGAGTTTTGTTTTTATGGTATTCAATGTGTGAAAAAAAATTACATGGAAAATATGTGGAAAAAACGGTAAAATGTAGAGCGCTACTGGTAAATAGGCCAATAACGACGAGTACAAAGGCAAATAAAATGAAATAACTTTAATGGTTCCAAGGTCATAAAGGGTAATGTGTTTCAACACCGAACTGGTGTCTTAATCAGGCCAATAACAGAACATCCTAGGAGGCCAGGGTTCACGTAGGATGGTGTCCAGGTAAGAGCTGCAACTGAGCCAGTGGACTCGGTTTCAGTCTGTTACCCCCAATGGACACCAGGTCTTCTTTTTTTGCATTTCCTCTATAAAAATTAGATGTTACTTTTATTCTATCAGTCAGTATTATTACACTTCTTCAACATGTATATAGTTTTTTTTTATCTCTGCTTTACTATTCTTTATTTTATTTTTTTTTATTTGAAAAAATTAGATTTGTTCCACCACATTCTGACATCCATATTTTTTTTCTGTGTAGGTCTACAGAGCTCTCTGAGATCTCTTTTATTGTGGGGTGAGCTGTAGTTTTTATTGGCACTATTATGGGATACATATTGTTGCAATTAACCAAGGCATCTAAGTGGTTGAACAGCACAATTAGACTGGGTTGACATTGCGCCGGAGTCTCCCCTTGCAGACTCCATTACAGAAACCGCCACAGGACTTTTCTCTCTACTGCTTTCAGTTTGAAAATGGAGAACCCCATTATAATCAATGGCGATCACCGGGGGCAAATGTGTAACCACTGTTTTAGTGGTTTGTTTCTTGGTCGTTCAGGTCCCCAGACCCAAACTACTGAGAGCCTGGCACAGATATGTCCCTAGCATCAGGATATTTACCAATCATAGCTGATAGCGGGTGCCAGTTAGGTAACGTAACAGCCACCACCAGTAGCATATGATGAAGGTTTAAGTATTGAGCTTGCGCTGTATTCCCCAGCTCACATTTTCGGTACATATATGGTGGAGGTCTCCAAGGTGTCATGGATTAATTTTGTGTTACTTGAGTTATAGTGGGGTATCTAAGGTAGGAAAGGGTAAATGATGGGTAAGAATGGGGAAACATGGGAGCTAAAAAATTAGGTAGACTGTAAGAATGCATAAAATAAGAATGTACTTGGTATATAACAGTTAAATTTTGGTCCCATTTTTTAACACATTTCAGATTGCTGATCTCATGCAAACTAAGTCCATCATAATAGATTAAATCTTCCATAGCAGGTCAAATTGAGGACAGCAGATGTGCATGGATTGAAATGTCTTTGCTGGATATTCTCATTAATTTCAATCATTGGCATGATTTGTGGGAATACAAATTTTCTGTCCGCTTTGTGAGTCATTCTAGTGGAAAAACAATTTACAATTTTTTCTTAATAGGTATGACATTTAGTAAAAAAAAAAAAAAATCTAGTGGAACAAGTAAATTGGAAGACTTTTTTCCAGTCTATCTGTTTATAGTACCTACAGAGTTAGATAATGGTAAACTCACAAGTGGTGAAATGCAGGCACGATATGTGGCATCACCTGTAAGTGCAGATAATGCCTGGCAATTTAAATGAATGTACAGGTTGTGCCTGCTGTTCATGCAATTAATATGAATGGATGGACAGAACCTGCCTCCCCTTCCTGACTGCTCTCACATATTTATTATGGTCACATTACTTTCAATGTGACCTATAGTAACCCAGTCACACAGCTATGTAAATTTCGAAGTCCCTGCCCTAGTGTTATTTCCTGGTGCACAGGACCTTCCAGATACACCATACGTGGGAGGTCCCATATGCCAGAATAGAAACTACAGGTCATTGAAGATTGTGTTTCAGGTTTTTTTTTTTTTTAATACTTTATTAACCCTTTAGTAATGACCACTGTCTAAGTGACTGCATCAATTACTAAGGCAGGGTTTTTGCAAAACAAGCTAAAAATAGCTAATTGCAGACAGACAGGATCTATCTATCTATCTATCTATCTATCTATCTATCTATCTATCTATCATCTATCTGTGTGTCTGACTCTATCTATCTATCTATCTATCTATCTATCTATCTATCTATCTATCTATCTATCTATCTATATGTCTGATCTATCTATCACCTATCTATCTATCTATCTATCTATCTATCTATCTATCTATCTATCTATCATCTATCTGTGTGTCTGACTATATCTATCTATCTATTTATCTATCTATCTATCTATCTATCTATCTATCTATCTATCTATCTATCTATCAATCATCTATCTATGTGTCTGACTATCTATCTATCTATCTATCTATCTATCTATCTATCTATCTATATGTTTGCAAAAGCTTCAAATTAATAATTTACCAAACATTTAATTGCGTTTCACCACAAATTAAGAATTAAGCTGTGTGGAAAGCAAAACCAATTAAATTGTCATGTTTTTTTCCAGGTGGATATTACTGAGTTCTTGCAGGCATAGTCCAATCACAGAGCCATAAGAAGTGCAATACTTGAGGGTAAAGGCAGAGAGACTGAAATGCGTAGCATTTCAAGAGTAGCAATGTTTAGTTTTGACTCGATCTACTGTAAAGACATAAACCTCATGAATAATATCAGTAATAGCTTTTGTCACTTCATTTGTAATACCTTACACTGTGGCCTAAATATACATGTGCAATGTATGAATATATAATGTTTTTAAGTGTCTTCAATTAACTGACCTCTCTGTTGGTTATGGAATGTAAAACCAACCCAACACAATATCAAATTTACCAGGTGGTCTCCATAGACATCAATAATTAGCATGTCCCTATGTGTTATCATCCATATCCAGCCAAAGTAAAGGGTAAGAAATGGCACTTCTGTATTTAGATGGAAAGCTTGTGTTTTGCAGGATGAATTGAAGTTTATATAGAAAGTATTGAAGTGATTAACAATAATTATTCATTACACCCTAAAGAAATGGGATATATTAAATGAGTGGTCAGGGAGAATGATAACGATTGTTGTGACCTCTCCACTACTTACCAAGCACAGCACTGCACATTATATAATCACTGTCTTTGGTTTTGCAGTTCAGCCTTCATTTACATGGGACTGCAACATGGCCATGTGACCAATGGATGGGATGACACTGGACTAAGGTGGCTCTAAATATCCTAGCTAGAGATGAGCGAACACTAAAATGTTCGAGGTTCGAAATTCGAATCGAACAGCCGCTCACTGTTCGTGTGTTCGAACGGGTTTCGAACCCCATTATAGTCTATGGGGAACATATACTCGTTAAGGGGGAAACCCAAATCCGTGTCTGGAGGGTCACCAAGTCCACTATGACACCACAGGAAATGATGTCAACACCTCTGGAATGACACTGGGACAGCAGGGGAAGCATGTCTGGGGGCATCTAACACACCAAAGACCCTCTATTACCCCAACATCACAGCCTAACAACTACACACTTTACACACTCAATACCACCTCTCTGACAGTAGGAAAACACCTTGAAACATGTGTATTTGGCACTTGCAGTGAGGAGAGCTTGTCACCAGCAGTGAATTTGGCCCTTGTAGTAAGTTGAGGTCGGCACCAACATTTGTTTTGAAAATCAGGGTGGATTGAGCCTCTAACCAGCAGAGTTTGGGCAAATTCATGGTGGAGGGAGCCTCTAAAAACCCCAGTTTGGACCAATTCATGGTGGAGGGAGCCTCTAAAAACCCCAGTTTGGACCAATTCATGGTGGAGGGAGCCTCTAAAAAACCCAGTTTGGACCAATTCATGGTGGAGGGAGCCTCTAAACAGCCCAGTTTGGACCAATTCATGGTGGAGGGAGCCTCTAAACAGCCCAGTTTGGGCAAATTCATGGTGGAGGGAGCCTCTAACCAGCCCAGTTTGGGCAAATTCATGGTGGAGGGAGCCTCTAAAAACCCCCGTTTGGACCAATTCATGGTGGAGGGAGCCTCTAAACAGCCCAGTTTGGGCAAATTCATGGTGGAGGGAGCCTCTAACCAGCCCAGTTTGGACCAATTCATGGTGGAGGGAGCCTCTAAAAACCCCAGTTTGGACCAATTCATGGTGGAGGGAGCCTCTAAAAACCCCAGTTTGGACCAATTCATGGTGGAGGGAGCCTCTAAAAACCCCAGTTTGGACCAATTCATGCTGGAGGGAGCCTCTAAACAGCCCAGTTTGGGCAAATTCATGGTGGAGGGAGCCTCTAAAAACCCCAGTTTGGACCAATTCATGGTGGAGGGAGCCTCTAAAAACCCCAATTTGGACCAATTCATGGTGGAGGGAGCCTCTAAACAGCCCAGTTTGGGCAAATTCATGGTGGAGGGAGCCTCTAAAAACCCCAGTTTGGACCAAATCATGGTGGAGGGAGCCTCTAAAAACCCCAGTTTGGACCAATTCATGGTGGAGGGAGCCTCTAAAAAACCCAGTTTGGACCAATTCATGGTGGAGGGAGCCTCTAAACAGCCCAGTTTGGGCAAATTCATGGTGGAGGGAGCCTCTAAAAACCCCAGTTTGGACCAATTCATGGTGGAGGGAGCCTCTAAAAACCCCAGTTTGGACCAATTCATGGTGGAGGGAGCCTCTAAAAACCCCAGTTTGGACCAATTCATGGTGGAGGGAGCCTCTAAAAAACCCAGTTTGGACCAATTCATGGTGGAGGGAGTCTCTAACCAGCCCAGTTTGGATCAATTCATGGTGGAGGGAGCCTCTAAAAACCCCAGTTTGGACCAATTCATGGTGGAGGGAGCCTCTAAACAGCCCAGTTTGGACCAATTCATGGTAGAGGGAGCCTCTAAAAACCCCAATTTGGACCAATTCATGGTGGAGGGAGCCTCTAACCAGCCCAGTTTGGACCAATTCATGGTGGAGGGAGCCTCTAACCAGCCCAGTTTGGACCAATTCATGGTGGAGGGAGCCTCTAAAAACCCCAGTTTGGACCAATTCATGGTGGAGGGAGCCTCTAAAAACCCCCGTTTGGACCAATTCATGGTGGAGGGAGCCTCTAAAAACCCCAGTTTGGACCAATTCATGCTGGAGGGAGCCTCTAAACAGCCCAGTTTGGGCAAATTCATGGTGGAGGGAGCCTCTAAAAACCCCAGTTTGGACCAATTCATGGTGGAGGGAGCCTCTAAAAACCCCAATTTGGACCAATTCATGGTGGAGGGAGCCTCTAAACAGCCCAGTTTGGGCAAATTCATGGTGGAGGGAGCCTCTAAAAACCCCAGTTTGGACCAATTCATGGTGGAGGGAGCCTCTAAAAACCCCAGTTTGGACCAATTCATGGTGGAGGGAGCCTCTAAAAAACCCAGTTTGGACCAATTCATGGTGGAGGGAGCCTCTAAACAGCCCAGTTTGGGCAAATTCATGGTGGAGGGAGCCTCTAAAAACCCCAGTTTGGACCAATTCATGGTGGAGGGAGCCTCTAAAAACCCCAGTTTGGACCAATTCATGGTGGAGGGAGCCTCTAAAAACCCCAGTTTGGACCAATTCATGGTGGAGGGAGCCTCTAAAAAACCCAGTTTGGACCAATTCATGGTGGAGGGAGCCTCTAACCAGCCCAGTTTGGACCAATTCATGGTGGAGGGAGCCTCTAAAAACCCCAGTTTGGACCAATTCATGGTGGAGGGAGCCTCTAAACAGCCCAGTTTGGACCAATTCATGGTGGAGGGAGCCTCTAAACAGCCCAGTTTGGACCAATTCATGGTGGAGGGAGCCTCTAACCAGCCCAGTTTGGGCAAATTCATGGTGGAGGGAGCCTCTAAAAACCCCAATTTGGACCAATTCATGGTGGAGGGAGCCTCTAAACAGCCCAGTTTTGGCAAATTCATGGTGGAGGGAGCCTCTAAAAACCCCAGTTTGGACCAATTCATGGTGGAGGGAGCCTCTAACCAGCCCAGTTTGGGCAAATTCATGGTGGAGGGAGCCTCTAACCAGCAGAGTTGTGGGAAAGCAGGGTGGAGGGAGCCTCTAACCAGCAGAGTTGGTGGAAATCAGGGTGGAGGGAGCCTCTAACCAGCAGAGTTGGGGGAAATCATGTTGGAGGGAGCCTAGTATTAGCAGAATTGTGCAACGCTTATGGTGGATGAGTATGAGGATGCGGAGGAATTGGAGAGGTTGAGTACAGACATGGAGTTTCATGTTGGGGTGCTTTACACAGGTGGGCACAAAAATGAAGGCTCTATCCAGTGGTGGTTCATTTTTATCAAAGTGAGCCGGTCGGCACTCTCAGCTGACAGACGGGTGCGCTTGTCAGTGATGATGCCACCGGCTGCACTGAACACCCTCTCAGATAGGACGCTGGCGGCAGGACAGGACAGCACCTCCAAGGCATATAGGGCAAGTTCAAGCCACAGGTCCAACTTCGACACCCAATACGTGTAGGGCGCAGAGGGGTTGGAGAGGACAGGGCTGTGGTCGGAAAGGTATTCCCGCAACATGCGCCTATACTTCTCACGCCTGGTGACACTAGGACCCTCTGTGGCGGCACTTTGGCGAGGGGGTGCCATCAAGGTGTCCCAGACCTTAGACAGTGTGCCCCTCGTTTGTGTGGACCGGTGAGAACTTGGTCGCCTACTGGAGGAACTGTCCTCCCTGCCGCCAACGTCACATGCTGGAAACATCTCCATCATATTCTGCACCAATTGCCTGTGGCAAGCATTGATGCGATTGGCCCTCCCCTCTACCGGAATAAAAGACGAGATGTTGTTTTTATACCGGGGGTCAAGGATAGCAAAGATCCAGTACTGGTTGTCCTCCATGATTTTGACAATACGCTTGTCGGTTGTAAAGCACCCCAACATGAACTCAGCCATGTCTGCCACAGTGTTAGTTGGCATGACTCCTCTGGCCCCACCGGAGAGTTCAATCTCCATTTCCTCCTCATCCTCCATGTCTACCCATCCGCGCTGCAACAATGGGACGATTCGAAGTTGCCCGGAAGCCTCCTGTATCACCATCACATCATCGGACAACTCTTCTTCCTCCTCCTCCTCCTCCTCCTCCTCCATTAAACTCGATGAAGCGGACAGATGTGTGGACCTACTCTCCAGCTGTGACGGATCGGATGCTATCCCTGACTCCTCTGTGTGATCTGAGTTATCCCTGATGTCAATCAGGGATTCTCTCAGAACACACAAGAGCGGGATTGTAAGGCTCACCATCGCATCCTCAGAGCTCACCCTCAGAGCTCACCCTCCTTGTGGACTCCTCAAACACCCGTAGGATGTCACAAAGGTCTCTCATCCATGGCCACTCATGGATGAGAAACTGAGGCAGCTGACTTTGTGGCACCCTAGGGTTTTGTAGCTGGTATTCCATCAAAGGTCTCTGCTGCTCAACCACTCTATTCAACATCTGAAACGTTGAGTTCCAGCATGTGGGGACGTCGCACAAAAGCCGGTGTTGTGGCACATGCAGGCGTTGCTGGAGAGATTTTAAGCTAGCAGCGGCTACTGTCGACTTGCGAAAGTGGGCGCACATGCGCCGCACTTTCACCAGTAGCTCTGGAACATTGGGGTAGCTCTTTAGGAAACGTTGCACCACTAGGTTGAAGACGTGGGCCAGGCATGGAACATGTTGGAGTCCGGCAAGCTCCAGAGCTGCTACCAGGTTCCGGCCGTTATCACAAACGACCATGCCTGGGCCCAGGTGCAGCGGCTCAAACCATATTGCCGTCTCATCGAGGAGGGCATCCCTCACCTCGGAGGCAGTGTGCTGTCTGTCCCCCAAGCTGATCAGCTTCAGCACAGCCTGCTGACGTCTACCAACGCCAGTGCTGCAACGTTTCCAACTCGTAGCTGGGGTCAATCTAACAGCGGAGGAGGAGGCGGTGGCGGAGGAGGAGGCGGTGGCGGAGGAGGAGGCGGTAGAGGAGGAGGAGGAGGGGGGTGTTCTTCTCGTGTCCCTACCAGGAATGTTAGGCGGGGAGACGAGGTACACCGGGCCAGTTTGGGAAGCAGTCCCAGCCTCAACTACATTCACCCAGTGTGCCGTCAGTGAAATGTAGCGTCCCTGTCCGCATGCACTTGTCCATGCGTCGGTGGTCAAGTGGACCTTTGTGCAAAGCGCGGAACTAAGGGCCCGCCTGATGTTGAGTGACACGTGCTGGTGCAAGGCGGGGACGGCACACCGGGAGAAGTAGTGACGGCTAGGGACGGCATAGCGAGGTGCCGCAGTTGCCATCAGGTCCAGGAAGGCGGGAGTTTCAACAAGCCGGAACGCCAACATCTCCTGGGCCAGCAGTTTAGCGATGTTGGCGTTCAAGGCTTGCGCGTGTGGGTGGTTAGCAGTGTATTTCTGCTGCCGCTCCAATGTCTGAGAGATGGTGGGTTGTTGTAAAGAAGCGCCTGATGGTGCCTTTGATGGTGCAGGAGAAGGAGATAAGACAGGAACAGGGGAGGATGAGGGAGAAGTCAACAAAGTGGCGGAGGCAGATGAAGTGGTGTCCTGGCTCGTCCTCTGGAGTACATCGCCAGCACAGTCAGCAGTGGCAGTGGCAGAGGCAGAGGCAGTGGCAGAGGCAGTGGCAGTGGCGTGAACGGCAGGCGGCCTTTGTCCTGCCGTTGCTGCCTGCCACTGATTCCAGTGCTTGGATTCCAAATGACGGCGCATTGAAGTGGTGGACAGGTTGCTCTTCTCAGAGCCCCTAATCAATTTCGAGAGGCAAATTGTGCAGACAACACTATATCTGTCCTCGGCGCATTCCTTGAAAAAACTCCACACCTTCGAGAAACGTGCCCTCGAGGTGGGAGTTTTTCGGGGCTGGGTACGAACTGGAACATCTTGGGAGATTCCGGGTGTGGCCTGGCTTCGCCTAAGCTGCTGACCTCTGCCTCTGCCTCTAGCTACCCTTTTTGGTGCTGCACTTGCCTCAACATCCACACTACTTTCCCCGCTTGACATCCCCCCTGTCCAGGTCGGGTCAGTGTCCTCATCATCCACCACTTCCTCTTCCAACTCCTGTCTCATCTCCTCCTCCCGCACAATGCGCCGGTCAACTGGATGCCCTGACGGCAACTGCGTCACATCATCGTCGATGAGGGTGGGTTGCTGGTCATCCACCACCAAATCGAACGGAGATGGAGGAGACTCTAGTGTTTGAGCATCTGGACACAGATGCTCCTCTGTTAGGTTCGTGGAATCGTGACGTGGAGAGGCAGGTTGAGGGACAATGAAAGGAGCGGAGAACAGCTCTGGGGAGCAGGGACAGTTGGGGTTATTGTTCTGTGAAGCTTGGGAATTTTGGGAGGAAGGAGGACAAGACTGTTGGGTAATAGGAGGAGAGGAGGCAGAGTCTGACTGGCTGCTGGACAATGTGCTGTAAGCGTTCTCTGACAGCCATTGCAAGACCTGTTCCTGGTTCTCGGGCCTACTAAGGTTTGTACCCTGCAGTTTAGTTAATGTGGCAAGCAACCCTGGCACTGTGGAGTGGCGCAATGCTTGCTGCCCCACAGGAGTAGGCACGGGACGCCCTGTGGCTTCACTGCTACCTTGCTCCCCAGAACCATTCCCCCGACCTCGCCCACGGCCTCGTCCACGTCCCTTTCCGGGAGCCTTGCGCATTTTGAATTCCCAGTTAGAAATTGGCACTATATACCAGTAGAAAAAATTGTGGGTGCACGTAACCCCAATATATTCTTTGAATTCCCAGTCAGACAATGGCACTATATACCAGTAGCAAGAAATGAGGGTATTTATAACCCCAATATATTCTTTGAATTCCCAGTCAGAAACTGGCACTATATGGCAGTAGCAAGAAATGAGAGTATTTATAACCCCAATATATTCTTTGAATTCCCAGTCAGACAATGGCACTGTATACCAGTAGTAAAAATTGTGGGTGCACGTAACCCCAATATATTCTTTGAATTACCAGTCAGAAACTGGCACTATATGGCAGTAGCAAGAAATGAGGGTATTTGTAACCCCAATATATTCTTTGAATTCCCAGTCAGAAACTGGCACTGTATACCAGTAGTAAAAATTGTGGGTGCACGTAACCCCAATATATTCTTTGAATTCCCAGTCAGACAATGGCACTATATACCAGTAGCAAGAAATGAGGGTATTTACAACCCCAATATATTCTTTGAAATTACCAGTCAGAAACTGGCACTATATGGCAGTAGCAAGAAATGAGGGTATTTGTAACCCCAATATATTCTTTGAATTCCCAGTCAGAAACTGGCACTGTATACCAGTAGTAAAAATTGTGGGTGCACATAACCCCAATATATTCTTTGAATTCCCAGTCAGACAATGGCACTATATACCAGTAGCAAGAAATGAGGGTATTTATAACCCCAATATATTCTTTGAATTCCCAGTCAGAAACTGGCACTATATGGCAGTAGCAAGAAATGAGGGTATTTATAACCCCAATATATTCTTTGAATTCCCAGTCAGACAATGGCACTGTATACCAGTAGTAAAAATTGTGGGTGCACGTAACCCCAATATATTCTTTGAATTACCAGTCAGAAACTGGCACTATATGGCAGTAGCAAGAAATGAGGGTATTTGTAACCCTAATATATTCTTTGAATTCCCAGTCAGAAACTGGCACTGTATACCAGTAGTAAAAATTGTGGGTGCACGTAACCCCAATATATTCTTTGAATTCCCAGTCAGACAATGGCACTATATGGCAGTAGCAAGAAATGAGGGTATTTGTAACCCCAATATATTCTTTGAATTACCAGTCAGAAACTGGCACTATATGGCAGTAGCAAGAAATGAGGGTATTTGTATTCCCAATATATTCTTTGAATTCCCAGTCAGAAACTGGCACTGTATACCAGTAGTAAAAATTGTGGGTGCACGTAACCCCAATATATTCTTTGAATTACCAGTCAGAAACTGGCACTATATGGCAGTAGCAAGAAATGAGGGTATTTGTAACCCCAATATATTCTTTGAATTCCCAGTCAGAAACTGGCACTGTATACCAGTAGTAAAAATTGTGGGTGCACGTAACCCCAATATATTCTTTGAATTACCAGTCAGAAACTGGCACTATATGGCAGTAGCAAGAAATGAGGGTATTTGTAACCCCAATATATTCTTTGAATTCCCAGTCAGAAACTGGCACTGTATACCAGTAGTAAAAATTGTGGGTGCACGTAACCCCAATATATTCTTTGAATTCCCAGTCAGACAATGGCACTATATACCAGTAGCAAGAAATGAGGGTATTTATAACCCCAATATATTCTTTGAATTACCAGTCAGAAACTGGCACTATATGGCAGTAGCAAGAAATGAGGGTATTTGTAACCCCAATATATTCTTTGAATTCCCAGTCAGAAACTGGCACTGTATACCAGTAGTAAAAATTGTGGGTGCACGTAACCCCAATATATTCTTTGAATTCCCAGTCAGACAATGGCACTATATGGCAGTAGCAAAAATAGTGGGTGTATATAGCCCCAATTCTATTGCTAGGGGACTTGCAGGGTATTTCTGGGGTGAAGGTGGGGGGTATATATCGGGTATACGGGAATACACTGACAGTGTATTCCATTCAGGATCCTGGGAAAGCTGGGTTGCGGCGATTGAGCCCGTCAGTGCCACGTTACACTGACAAGCTTCTCCCTGGAATTTAGCTCTTACAAGAGCTGTTGTGGTTGTCTTCTCCTTCCTATCCTAGCCTGTCCCTGCCTACCCAGAATCTAAGCCCTAGCTAACTGGACGGAAACCTCCGTCCTCGGTGAATTGCAAGCTCAGAATGACGCGAAGCTGGGCGTCGCTGTTCTTTTAAATTAGAGGTCACATGTTTTCGGCAGCCAATGGGTTTTGCCTACTTTTCTCAACGTCACCGGTGTCGTAGTTCCTGTCCCACCTACCCTGCGCTGTTATTGGAGCAAAAAAGGCGCCAGGGAAGGTGGGAGGGGAATCGAGTAATGGAGCACTTTACCACGCGGTGTTCGATTCGATTCGAACATGCCGAACAGCCTAATATCCGATCGAACATGAGTTCGATAGAACACTGTTCGCTCATCTCTAATCCTAGCCTTTGACAAGCACTTCTGAACTGGCCCATTTTCCCTAGTTCTGGACCTGACACATTTTCTTTTTTTTTCTTTTTTTTTTGTATTTGTACATGTGGTCTTAAGGGCTATATTTTTATGTTGTTTTTATTTTCGTTTTTCTTTATTTTAATATCTGTGAAGATGTAAAAAAAAGGGAGGAAACATGTCAATTTTACAAATTTTCATATTTTTTCTTTTTAAATAGCATGTAATGCTACAACGAAAAAAAATTAAATTGCTTTCTCTCTCCCTTATGGTCATTTTTATATGGGCAACACATATTGTTGTGTCACCGGCGGACTACCAAATGCATTGGCAAGTGGTGTGCAGTGAAAGCACATGGACCACATAGACTATAATGGGATCCATGTGCTTTCCAAACGGTCTCCACATGGAACATGCAGACAGGAAAGTAGATCATGAACTGCTTTTCTGCCTGCATGTTCCATGTGCAGACCACGTAGAAAGCACACGGATCCCATTATAGTTTATGGGGTCCGTGTGCTTTCACTGCACATCGCTTGCCAATGTGTTCGGTAGATCCGTTCGGGGGATCTGAGCAGTTTTAACAGGGGCATAATATAATAGCTGGATGCCTAGGTCAGGGCATCTCCCAAACAGACAGTCTTGTAGGGTGTCCCTGTTCTTTTGATGCAGTATTTAGTACCTACCAAAACCTTTGCCCAGAAGCACGGTCCTGTCCTATCCAACAGATCTTGGCATTCTCCAAACCAACTTGCTAAAGTAGTGTACAGAATTGGTATATCAGATGTATTATCACTATATTCTATAACAGCCCTCTTCTCGCGTGTTCAGCACTTTTGGATACTTTTCTTAACTGGAGGCCAGATTGTATGAAATATCTCCCATTCTCTCTTCTTTTTGTGAATAGTTCTTGAGTAGGTGTTTTTCGTTCAGTAGGTTGCTGCAGACCCATATTTGCTGCTTAAAATCATTTAGTTTTTTTCAATCATTTACCATCCTGTCCAGTGATTATTATCCGATTTATTTGTCATACAATGATATTATAATTATGTTTTATTACTAAATGATTTAACACTTTTCTTTGCAAACAGATACACAATATAATTTTCACTGCCTTCAGTAATGCAATAAGCTTCACCAGGCAGAAATCCCAAATTATGGCATTTATGGACCTCCAAGTCATGTAAGTATCCTTTAAGAAATTTTGGGGAATATTTGGTTTAACCCCTTAGTGACCAGCCTGTTTTGGACCTTAATGACCAAGCCACATTTTGGAAATTTGCCCTGTGTGACTTTATCAGTGAATAATTCTGTAACAGTATAGCGCATCCAAGCGATTCTGATATTGTTTTTTCGTGACATGTTGTACTTTACTGAGAAGGTACAATTAGACTGATATAACTTGCGTAAATTTATTAAAAAACTCGCAAATGCGGAAAATATTTAAAATTTTTCAATGTTTTCCATTTTCAGCTGCGATATCTCACATATGCACAATAATACAGGGCAAAAAAGTTAGTAGTTATATATTTCTAAATATTCCTTTTGTGTTTCAAGCATATTTGAAATAATTTTAACATATTTGAGTAATTTAGACAATTTAGAAGTTTATCAAGTTTATAAGCAAAATTTGGAAATTTTGAGTTTGTGATTTTTTCCTGTACCAAGCGATGTTTGCAGACAGGAATAGGTGGCATAATGACAGAAACCCCCATTAAATGACCCAATTTGTAAAACTAGACCCCTTCAGGTATTATTTGAGGGGTTTAGTGAGCATTTTGATCAAACAAATATTGTTTTGCAAGAATTATTACAAATGATGAAAAAAATAAAATTTTCATTTTCTTCAAATATGTGTCATTTTAAAGCCAGTTTTTTTGCACACAACACATCAAAAAGAAGAAACACACCCCAAAATATATCACCCCACTTCTCCCGTGTTAAAAAATGTACACTTTGTGGCCTTCGTCCTATGTACACACATACAGCAGGGCCCAAGAGGTAGAGAGGGCCAAATGGATTTCAAAACACAAATTTTGCTTGCAGATATTTTAGGCCCATTGCACATTTCAACAAGATTTGAGTTACCAAAGCAATTGAAACCCCCCATAAATGACCCCATTTTATAAACTAGACCCCTTAAGGTATTCATTGAGGGGTATAGTGAGTACTTTGGCCCCATAAGTTTTGAGAAAATTTGCATCAAACAAAAAAATTTCATATTTTTTTTACACAAAAGTGTCATTTTATAGGCAGTTTTTTTGCACATATCACATGAAAATGAAGAAAAACACCCCAAAATAGATGACCTCATTTCTCCTGTGTTCAAAAATGTACACTTTGTGGCCTTAATTCTATGTACGGACGCACGGTAGGGCCCAAAAAGAAGGGAGCACCAACTGGATTTTAAGACACAAATTTTGTTTGCAGATATTTTAGGCCCATTGCGCATTCAAACAAGATTTGAGTTACCAAAACAATTGAAAACCCCAATAAATGACCCCATTTTATAAACTAGACCCCTTGAGGTATTCATTGAGGGATATAGTGAGTATTTTTACCCCATAGATTTTAAAAGAATTTGTGTCAAACAAAAAATTCTCATATTTTTTACACAAAAGAGTCATTTTAAAGGCAGTTTTTTTACACAACAACGCATGAAAATGAAGAAAAACACCCCAAAATAGATGGCCCCATTTCTCCCGTGTTCAAAAATGTACACTTTGTAGCCTTAATCCTATGTACGGACGCACGGTAGGCCCCAAAAAGAAGGGAGCACCAACTGGATTTCAGAACACAAATTTTGCTTCCAAATGTTTCAGGCCCATTGCACATTCAAACAAGATTTGCGTTACCAAAATAATTTAAAACCCCAATAAATGACCCTATTTTATAAACTAGACCCCTTAAGGTATTAATTGAGGAGTATAGTGAGTATTTTGACCCTATAGCCGTTTCACAGATTTTACTAACCTTTGGATGTGAAGGTTAAAAATTACTAAAATGTCCCTTTATCCCCAAAGTTTTCATTTTCACAAGGGGTTAAAAGAGAAAAAGCCCCCCACAGTTTGTTACACAATTTCTCCTGAACACGGCAATACCCCATATGTGGCCATAATCTGCTGTATGGGAACATGGTGGGGCTCAGAATGGAAAGAGCGCTATTTGGCTTTTGGAGGGCAGATGTTGCTGGAATAGTTTTCAGGTGCCATGTCGCATTTGCTGAGCCCCTAAAGTACCAATAAAATGGAAACCCCTCAAAGGTGACCCCATTTTAAAAACTACACCCTTCAAAGAATGTATCAAGGCGTATTATCACTTTGAGCCTAAAAATTCTTCCAAAAAATTAATGTACAAAATGAAAATTGAAATTTTGAAAGAAATATGCCATTTCGGTGCCCAATACGTTGCCCCCACTTTGTGTTGTCAGAGACCCGCACTCCTAAAACTATTAAGTGGGCCATCCCGGGTAGAAAAAAGTTATATATGTGGGTGTAAACTGCTGCTTGGGCACACAGCAGGGCTCAGAAGGGAAGGTGCATTGCACTTTTTAGATTTTGGGGTACAGAGTTAGAGGGACCCTCTGGGCGCCATGCCATTTTTGCAGAGCCCTGGAGGTGACAGTAAACTGGAATTCCCCAAGAAGTGACCCCATTTTGTAGGGGCAATTTTAGGGTCTTCCCAAATGTGACATGGTGTCCAAAAACGAAGAATCTAAATCTGAACTCCAAAAGCACATATCGCTCCTTCACATCTGCTCCCTGCTGGGTACCCAAATGGCAGTTCGCTATTTTGGTTTTTGGCGCACAGTTTGGTTTTTGGACGTCACTTTTGCAAAGCCCCTGAAGTGCCAATAAAGTAGAATCCGCAGACATGTCACCCCATTTTGGACACTACCCCACTGATGGGATTTATCAAGTGGCGTAGCAAGCGTTTTTAACCCTTGAGTGTTGCATTTATTTAGTTTCCAGAAATGAAATCGTAGCTGATAATGAGAAGTTAAAAATGAAATTTTTCCAGAGATTCGCCATTTCAGTGCCCGGTATGTTGTGCCCAACTTATGTCAGCAGAGATACACACTCCAAAAACTGGTAAGTGGGTATCCCGGGCACAACAGCTTTCAGAGCGTTCATCTCTGATACAAGTCGGGCACAATATATTACGCACTGAAAGGACGGATTCCTGGAAAAATTGTCATTTTCACCTCTCACAATCAGCTTCGTATTCATTTATGGATAATAAGTTATAGCAACATTTGGGGGTTAAAAATGCTCTCTGTACCCCTGGATAAATCCTTCAGGGGTGTAGTTTCCAAAATAAGGTCACATATCAGGGGATTCCACTTTACTGGTGTTTCAGCTCTGCAAAAGTGTCATGGCATCCAAAAACCAAACCATCTGCGCTCCAAAAACCCAATAACCCTTCTTCCCTTCTGTGTCCAGCTGTGCCCTAATATCAGTTTATACCCACATATGACATTACGTCCGTTATCCTGGATACACCAGTGTCATACATGTGTCATACATGTGGCATAAACTGCAGTTTGGGTGCACAGCAGGGCGCAGAAGGGAAGGAGCACGATGCGGCTTTTGGAGCACAGATTCATATGTTTGGTATCTAGACGCCATGTCATGTTTGTAGAGCCTGTAAGGTACCAGAAAAGTGGATTCCCCAAAGGAGTGACCCCATTTTGAAAACTGCACCCCTCAAAGAATTTCTCAGGGGGTGTAGTGAGTATTAGTATCCCAGACGTGACTGCACAGCGGATGGCGAAGAGGGAATGTATAAGCGGTGCGGAGGACATTGCAGACACCAAATTGCCTACTATGTCCCAGTAGCTCCTATGATTGGTGGAGTCACTCTGGGGGTCACTTTGGGGGTCACTTCTGGTGTCTTTTCGCTCATAAGCTGTAAATCTGGGGTATCCCCTGATATCCGCTTGCACAGTTTATATATTCCCTTCCTGATGCAGCCAGTCGTGTTCTAATAATTTGGCGATTTTGGGGTTTTTTTGCCTTCACATTGCTAGATGCTATATTTTCTTTATTTTTATGGTGACATGGCCATATAAGGGCTTGCTGTTTGCGGGATGAGATGCATTTTGTAATGACACCATTTTTGGGTGCCTACAACTTATTGAATACATTTTATTAACCCTTTTTTGCTGGATTTAAAAAAGAAAAAATCAATTCTGGCATTGCATTTTACCTTTTTAACTTTGCGCCATGCAGCGTACAGTATAAGTAACATGTGACCTTTATTCTGCGGGTCGGTACGGTTATGGCGATACCTCATTTGTATTATTTTTTTATGTGATACTAATTCTGTAGAATAAAAACACATTTGGGGACATAAATCAGTGATTTTTGCATCGCCATCTTCTGAGAGGCGTAACATTTTTATTTTTCAGTTGACAGTGTTGGTTGGGGGTTTATTTTTTGCGGGACAACCTGCTCTTTTTATTGGTACTGTTGTGGGGTGCATATGACTTTTTGATCACTTTTTATAGCATATTTTGTAAGGTAAGATTCGAAAAATCACTACTTTCGGCGGGTTTTTTCCTTTTTTTTTTTTTCCGACGTGCACCGTGTACATTAAATGTTGCTTCAGTTTTATTGTACAGATTGTTACGGACGCGGTGATACCAAATATGCATTGTTTTTATTAATTTTTAGGTTTTTTTTTTAATATAATTCATTTTCTATACAAAAAGGGAATTTTGGGGCTTTATAACTTTATTCACTTTTATTATAAACTTTATTTATTTATTTTTCACTTTTTTTCTCTTACTTTTTCATGTGTCCCTTTAGGACACTTGGATTAGTGATGCTTTGATAAAAGCATCACTAATTCTCTATTAGACGCTGCAGGACACAGCTGTCAGTGTCTTGCAGCGTCTAGAGGAAGTCAGTCGCAGGGGCTGCCTGCGTCTGACTTCCTCTTACCCCGGGCAGGATCAACCAGGTATTGGGGGTCTTTAGCAGTCTGGGGTCACTGGCCAGACCCCAGACTGCATGTTTTTCATATCGGCACCCCCCGATCTTGCCGCGGGGGGTGCCGATCATACCGGCAGCATCACGGAACCGCTTCAGTTCCGTGATCATGTTTGATCATGGAACTGAAGGGGTTAAAACCCCCCGATCGGAGACCCCTCCAATGGGGGGTAATGGAGCAGGGTCTTAGCTGTCAGGTACAGCTAAGATCCGCTCCATTTACGTCGGCACTGACAGGGAATCCTTCCCTGACTGCCCGACGTAATTTTACTATAGGGCAGTCAGGAAGGACCTGTCAGTGCCAACGTAATTTTACTATGGGCCGGTCGTTAAGGGGTTAAAAGAATCCTCACTGGATTTTCACATTAAGAAAAAAATATTGTATTATTTAGATATTTTTTTCAAACCTATGGTCTATACAAGATATTGTGACACCAATTATCAATATGAATCAAGAGTATCAAATGTATATCTAAGATTAGAAGATCTAAGAAGATTATTTCTACCATCTTTAATTGTAAGACACATCGGCGTACAAACACTGTCTCTCCTAAGGACTGGTATCTTACAATAGTCAAAATGGATCAGTGTAATTAGAATTGTTATGCCAATCACAATGCTTCTCTAATGGATGTGAAGTTACCAATGAAGAAATGTATAAAGTAATAACTGCAGATTTGCTTTCTTTAGGCAATCACTTTATTTTAGGTCAATAACCCTTTAAGGGTCCATTCACACGAAGGAAAGTGGCGATGATTCTGGCACGATCACTCGCGTAAGAATCAGCGCTGAAAAAAAGCCTCCCATTGACTTCAATGGGTTCCGTTTTCCGCGTGGAACCCATTGAAATTAATGGAAAGAAAGCCTCCCATTGATTTCAATGGGTTCCGCGTGGAAAAAGGAACCCATTGAAGTCAATGGGAGTCTTTTTTTCAGCGCTGATTCTTACATGAGTTATCATGCCAGAATCAGCGCCACTTTCCTCCGTGTGAACGGACCCTAAAGGGATTCTGTCACTAGAATCCACCATATCAACCCAGCTTTGCAGATAGATAGATTAGGGTCACCTGAATCAATTGGTGTTTTCCCCTTGTGAATCACTGTCCCATTGAGCTGTATCGCTGTTTTCGCTGTTTTTAGAAGAATTATGATTATCTTTTTTAATATATGATGTAGGAGCAAATAATTACTGTGTGGTTGCCTAAAAATGAAATAATGGGACAAATTTATTATGCCTTGTAAACTACTTCTCTGCAGTTTTTCCCACAGTACTTTTTTGCTGCAGCCCGCAACATGGGATCTTGGCCTAACTTGTCTACAAATTTCAATTTACTTACATTTGTGAGAAGAAAAGTTACATTATTTTTGCAGATTTTTTGGCAATGTTTTTTAGCCAAAGCCAGGAGTGAATTGAGTAGAAGGAATAAGTATAAGAACTTCCTTTATATTTCCCATTCCTCTTGAAGCCACTCTTGACTTCTGTAGCTCGGTGGCTCGGTAGTTATCACTGTTGTCTTGCATGGAGTTTATATGTTCTCTCGGTGTTCGAGTAGGTTTCCTCCTACATGCCAAAATATACTGGTAAATTGGGTTCCTGTAAAATCAACTGATCCTGGAAATTCTGGAATGAAAAATACAGCTTTTCCACAATGTGTGGACTTAGCAGGCGGCAGGAAAAAAACTGCAGGATAAAAATGTGGCGGAAACACTATGTGGTTTTTCTCGCAACAGTTATCACAGAAAATCTCCAGAGGTTTCCTCTGTAGACTTTCTGCTTCCATTATACCTGTAGGGCCACCACCAGCTTTTCCATAGGTATAATTGATATGTTGTCAGTTCCAAACACGCAACGGTTTTGGAAATTGCAGTGTGTCTGATGTGCATATTTTCCGCAATGTGTGGATGGGATTCTCCAGAATCCTATCCACTTTCCAGGGACAGAAAATGGTGCATTTTTTGTTGTGGCGTTTCTCCTGCAGCCAAGCCTAAGACCGAGGCCCCACATTGCGGTAACACAGTTTATTTTGTTGCAATTTTTGCTGCGTTTTTTCTCTAGCCAAAGCCAAGAATGGCTACAATAGGAATGGTAAATTTATAGGTGGTACTTATACTTCTACCTTCTGCTTAATCCACTCCTGGCTTTGACTAAAAACCTGCAGCAAAATCTGTAACAAAAAAGTTGCTATTCTGCAATGTGGGGCCCAGCCTTAGGCTGGGGCCCCACAGGTTGGAAATGCTGCGATTTGCCTGTGGCGGAAACGCTGCCAGAAAGATCGTGGCGTTTAACAGTTGGGCAAAGTGGATGGAATTCTAACGAATCCTATAAATCACAGTGCGGACACGCCGCGATTTCCAAAACAGGAGCGGTTTTGGAAATCGCAGCATGTCAATTATACCTACGGAAATGCCAGCGGTTTCCTCATAGATATAATTGTAACAAAGTCTGTGGAGGAAAACACTGCAAACTTTCTCTCTAAAGCGCTGCAGGAACAACTGCGATACGTTGCCACCCTGGTTTTTCCCACAGCGCTTTATTTCTGCGGGACACCCTATCGGGCTTTAGTCTTAAGAAGGATTTGTTTGAATTACAATCCATATCTAGCTTTTTTTTTTCCACTTGCAGCTTTGGTACTATTACGACAAACAGCAGATATTGGATATTTTAGTTTATTGCTGCGATACATACAGTTGACACAACATATAACACAATCCATGTGTAAATCAATTTTCTTACCAAGTCACATTTACATAAATATCCCTTTTATTAAAGCATTTCTTATTTTAGGATTTTACCTACACTTAGCAGTGATAACTTTATAGTTCAATGAATTTTGTCATACTAGGATTTGGCCATGTGCTGTTTATCCCTGTCACAATGTAATCTCCATTGACAAGCTTCTTAAGATTTCAAAAATGTACTTTTGCTTTCAGTGAAGCAGCACATAGATAAGGAGCGTACAGTAAATACCCCTGTGTACTGAGAAGACATGCGGGGTCAGTAAGCACAGAACACACATTGTGCCATCACTAAATTCTTAAACATTAGCAATGATAATGCACAATGGATAAGGTTATTACTCGTTTTTTTCTGCTTGGATGCATTGAATTGGTGTTTAAATATAATAAGTCTGGAATATTTTCTCCTAAGCTTGCAAAAATAACCTTGTTATAATATTATATTGTTAAAGGGGTGTTACATTTTTGGAAAATAAAGGTTATTTTATATAGTATAGAGAATTTTTGCAAATTTCTAATTTATTTTCTGCATCACTTTCCTATGGCTTTCGAAATTGTTGCTTTTATTCAATAGAAAATTGTCATTTTTTACATTCAGTGGATGAAATCCTCTCCTGGTCATATAAGGTACAGATGGGTGACATTAATGGAGTTGATATACTGGTATGTCATTGCGTAGTTTGCATCTGCACAAAATCACGCATTCACAGGAGCGGCAAGTGATGGCAAGTTGCGGCAAATTTTCAAGGAGAAGGTACGGTCAATGTATTACCAGTAGAGATGAGCAAACAGTAAAATGTTCGAGGTTCGATATTCGTTTCGAGTAGCCCCTCAATGTTTAACTACTCGAATCGAATATCGAACCCTATTATAGTCTATGGGGGGAAAATGCTCGTTTCAGGGGTAGGCAATAGAGATGAGCGAACACTAAAATGTTCGAGGTTCGAAATTCGATTCGAACAGCCGCTCACTGTTCGAGTGTTCGAATGGGTTTCGAACCCCATTATAGTCTATGGGGAACATAAACTCGTTAAGGGGGAAACCCAAATTCGTGTCTGGAGGGTCACCAAGTCCACTATGACACCCCAGGAAATGATACCAACACCCTGGAATGACACTGGGACAGCAGGGGAAGCATGTCTGGGGGCAAAAAAGTCACTTTATTTCATGGAAATCCCTGTCAGTTTGCGATTTTCGCAAGCTAACTTTTCCCCATAGAAATGCATTGGCCAGTGCTGATTGGCCAGAGTACGGAACTCGACCAATCAGCGCTGGCTCTGCTGGAGGAGGCGGAGTCTAAGATCGCTCCACACCAGTCTCCATTCAGGTCCGACCTTAGACTCCGCCTCCTCCGGCAGAGCCAGCGCTGATTGGCCGAAGGCTGGCCAATGCATTCCTATGCGAATGCAGAGACTTAGCAGTGCTGAGTCAGTTTTGCTCAACTACACATCTGATGCACACTCGGCACTGCTACATCAGATGTAGCAATCTGATGTAGCAGAGCCGAGGGTGCACTAGAACCCCTGTGCAAACTCAGTTCACGCTAATAGAATGCATTGGCCAGCGCTGATTGGCCAATGCATTCTATTAGCCCGATGAAGTAGAGCTGAATGTGTGTGCTAAGCACACTCATTCAGCACTGCTTCATCACGCCAATACAATGCATTAGCCAGTGCTGATTGGCCAGAGTACGGAATTCGGCCAATCAGCGCTGGCTCTGCTGGAGGAGGCGGAGTCTAAGGTCGGACCTGAATGGAGACTGGTGTGGAGCGATCTTAGACTCCGCCTCCTCCAGCAGAGCCAGCGCTGATTGGCCGAATTCCGTACTCTGGCCAATCAGCGCTGGCCAATGCATTCTATTAGCCCGATGAAGTAGAGCTGAATGTGTGTGCTAAGCACACACATTCAGCACTGCTTCATCACGCCAATACAATGCATTAGCCAGTGCTGATTGGCCAGAGTACGGAATTCGGCCAATCAGCGCTGGCCAATGCATTCTATTAGCCCGATGAAGTAGAGCTGAATGTGTGTGCTAAGCACACACATTCAGCACTGCTTCATCACGCCAATACAATGCATTAGCCAGTGCTGATTGGCCAGAGTACGGAATTCGGCCAATCAGCGCTGGCCAATGCATTCTATTAGCCCGATGAAGTAGAGCTGAATGTGTGTGCTAAGCACACACATTCAGCACTGCTTCATCACGCCAATACAATGCATTAGCCAGTGCTGATTGGCCAGAGTACGGAATTCGGCCAATCAGCGCTGGCTCTGCTGGAGGAGGCGGAGTCTAAGATCGCTCCACACCAGTCTCCATTCAGGTCCGACCTTAGACTCCGCCTCCTCCAGCAGAGCCAGCGCTGATTGGCCGAATTCCGTACTCTGGCCAATCAGCGCTGGCCAATGCATTCTATTAGCCCGATGAAGTGGAGCTGAATGTGTATGCTAAGCATACACATTCAGCACTGCTTCATCACACCAATACAATGCATTAGCCAGTGCTGATTGGCCAGAGTACGGAATTCGGCCAATCAGCGCTGGCTCTGCTGGAGGAGGCGGAGTCTAAGGTCGGACCTGAATGGAGACTGGTGTGGAGCGATCTTAGACTCCGCCTCCTCCAGCAGAGCCAGCGCTGATTGGCCGAATTCCGTAATCTGGCCAATCAGCGCTGGCCAATGCATTCTATTAGCCCGATGAAGTAGAGCTGAATGTGTGTGCTTAGCACACACATTCAGCTCTACTTCATCGGGCTAATAGAATGCATTGGCCAATCAGCGCTGGCCAATGCATTCTATTAGCTTGATGAAGCAGAGTGTGCACAAGGGTTCAAGCGCACCCTCGGCTCTGATGTAGCAGAGCCGAGGGTGCACAAGGGTTCAAGTGCACCCTCGGCTCTCCTACATCAGAGCCGAGGGTGCGCTTGAACCCTTGTGCAGCCTCGGCTCTGCTACATCAGAGCCGAGGGTGCGCTTGAACCCTTGTGCACACTCTGCTTCATCAAGCTAATAGAATGCATTGGCCAGCACTGATTGGCCAGAGTACGGAATTCGGCCAATCAGCGCTGGCCAATGCATCCCTATGGGAAAAAGTTTATCTCACAAAAATCACAATTACACACCCGATAGAGCCCCAAAAAGTTATTTTTAATAACATTCCCCCCTAAATAAAGGTTATCCCTAGCTATCCCTGCCTGTACAGCTATCCCTGTCTCATAGTCACAAAGTTCACATTCTCATATGACCCGGATTTGAAATCCACTATTTGTCTAAAATGGAGGTCACCTGATTTCGGCAGCCAATGACTTTTTCCAATTTTTTTCAATGCCCCCGGTGTCGTAGTTCCTGTCCCACCTCCCCTGCGCTGTTATTGGTGCAAAAAAGGCGCCAGGGAAGGTGGGAGGGGAATCGAATTTTGGCGCACTTTACCACGCGGTGTTCGATTCGATTCGAACATGGCGAACACCCTGATATCCGATCGAACATGTGTTCGATAGAACACTGTTCGCTCATCTCTAGTAGGCAACATTCGGTCAAATTATACTTACCAAGTCCACGAGTGAGGGTTGGGCTGGATCCTCCAAGAAGTCTTCTCCGTGCAGTGTCCCCGCGGCATCTTCTGGCTCTGAATTCACTCTGCCAGGCATTGGGCCTGGGCAGAGCCGACTGCGCATGTCCGCACTACAAGCGGGCATGCGCAGTCGGCTCTGCCCAGGCCCGATGCCAGGCAGAGTGAATTCAAAGCCGGAAGACGCCGCGGGAAAGCTGCACGGAGAAGACTTCTAAAGGTAGGAGAAGAACCAGCGTTATTGGCCGACTGTATAGCATTCGGCTAATCAATGCTGGTTCTGCATCGAACTTTTCCATTCGAATAGCGAGTGGTACTCAATCGAGTACGAGTATTTCAAATACCGTAATATTTGATCGAATACCTACTCAATCGAATACTACTCGCTCATCTCTAATTACCAGTTCTACCTTCCCAATTGCTATATACAATGCTATGATGCAGCTCTCTCAATTCCAGCAGCAGCATGTTACGGCTTTATTAATACAAAACTCAAACAACGCATTTCGGGTGCGGACTACACCCTTCCTCAGGTGCAATAGTTTACAAATTCACTTTGCAGTGGTGGCTCTAGCCTCCACAGAATCCACAAAATTTGTAAACTATTGCACCTGAGGAAGGGCGTAGTCCGACGCCCGAAATGCATTGTGTGAGTTTGTATTAATAAAGCCGTACCATTTAATTAAAAAAGGGGAGCGCAGTTTCTTTCACACCAGATTTTTCACCAAATCTGTATGATTGGTCCTTTCCATTTTCACTTCCATCATAGGATGACAGTAACGGACATTAACCTGTGCCAGAGAACAATCACAGACAAAACATAAAGTAGGTAGTGTGAATGTCCCCTTAAAAAACAATGAAAAAAGGTGAAGAGTAGAGATGAGCGAACACTAAAATGTCCGAGGTTCAAAATCCGATTCGAACAGCCGCACACTGTTCGGCTGTTCGAACGGATTTCGAACCTCATTATAGTCTATGGGGGGAAATGCTCGTTTCAGGGGTAGGCAAAATTCGATAAATGTTTACTGGCATGCGCAGTCGGCTCTGCCTAGGCCGGATGCCTAGACCGAGTGAATTCCACCCGGAAGAAGACGCTGTGGGGGCGCTGCGCCGGGAGAAGACTTCGGAAAGGTAAGAGAAGAACCAGCGTTGATTGGCAATGTATAGTATTCTGCGAATCAACGCTGGTTCTGCATCGAACCTTAAACTTCGAACAGCTAGTAGTGTTCGATCGAGTACGAGTATCTCGAATACCATAGTATTCGATCGAACACCTACTCGATCGAACACTACTCGCTCATCTCTAGTGAAGAGCAGATATTTTTTTTTTCCCATCTTTTCTCCTTGGATATTAAAGAAGAAGAAAAAATGCTAATACACATATGGCATAAAAATAAAACCTGATGTATCAATTAAAAAAATATAGCTGCATCAGAAACGTTTGCTTCTGAAGGAAAGAAGAAAAATAATGTATTTACTTATAATACTACTTTAACTAAATTGTACCTAGTTGTTCAGCATGTTGCACTATCTTGTCCAGTAAGATGCCCTTCATCCTCTGCTGCAACCCTGCATATTTTATAAGGTCTACTCCACACAATATCAGAACCCCTTTACTGGCACAAATACAGTATAACATCCCCAATATTGTACCCCACATAGTATAAAGCTTCTTTTACTGGATCCCACACAGCTTAAAGCACCCTTTTCTGTTCCCCAAAAAGTATATTGTCCCATTTACTGACCCTACGCACTAAATTGTCCCTTTTATGCCCCCACACAGTATATTGTCCGCATTTATGCCCTCCCCCTCCCCCCCCCCACAGTGACACATTAATCATTACTTATCGGATTAGTACAGCTAATATGTGCTACTCACCATTCCCAAATCTGTCCAGGGCACACTGCTCATGACATGTGGATACTGAAAAATTTGAGGACAAGATGCCTGGATGTCATCATGCATGGCCCCCTGGAGGCTGCAGTGGAGATGGGCCTGGACTTGAGCAGCCAACAGTGAGCAGTAAATATAAACTACTATCTGTTGAACTAATCCAACATGTAATAACTAATTAAAAAAATCCATAATGGACCACACTGCTGCAGGGCCCCCTGATCCACAGTGCATAAATTACCTTGTGACCATAGCTGCCCCTACAAAGAAGCATGGGTTAAGTCAGTAGTAAGAAATTGTATTCCTTTATACCCCATTTTACATCAAAATAGGAACACAGTCACTAAATTGTGTTGTGCACACTTTGGGATACTTAATATTGCTGATAAAAGAATTCCAAAGAAACAGGCAATGTTTTATGCAAAGAAACAGTCATGTCTGTTACTGGTCCATTCTTACACAGTCATGTTTGTTACTGGTCCAGTCTTGCACAGTCATGTCTGTTACTGGTCCATTCTTGCACAGTCCTGTCTGTTAATGGTCCATTCTTGCACAGTCCTGTCTGTTACTGGTCCAGTCTTGCACAGTCATGTTTGTTACTGGTCCATTCTTACACAGTCATGTTTGTTACTGGTCCATTCTTACACAGTCATGTTTGTTACTGGTCCATTCTTGCACAGTCCTGTCTGTTAATGGTCCATTCTTGCACAGTCCTGTCTGTTAATGGTCCATTCTTGCACAGTCCTGTCTGTTACTGGTCCAGTCTTGCACAGTCATGTTTGTTACTGGTCCATTCTTGCACAGTCATGTTTGTTACTGGTCCATTCTTACACAGTCATGTTTGTTACTGGTCCAGTCTTGCACAGTCATGTCTGTTACTGGTCCATTCTTGCACAGTCATGTTTGTTACTTGTCCATTCTTGCACAGTCATGTTTGTTACTGGTCCATTCTTGCACAGTCATGTCTGTTACTGTCCCAATCTTGAACATTCATGTTTGTTATTGGTCCATTCTTGCACAGTCACATTTGTTACTGGTCCATTCTTGCATAGTCATGTGTTTCTGGCCTTGGATGGAACACTCTGACTATTCCATGTGACAGGTTAAGAAACAAATCCACAAATCTAATCTTTTATTCAAATCCTAATCCCTTTTTATAGACACAGCCATCACCTACTGCAAATATCTCAGCCATCCCAGCTATTAAAAGCAAAACTAATTTGACTGTGAAATTAGCTAAGCCAATGTTATTAGAATGAACATCACATTTGGCATTCGCACCTCATATGGCAATTTTAACATTAATGTTTTATTTACATACATTAAAATTTAATAATGTATGGCAATAATATGTCTCTATTTATTACAGAATGTAGAACACACACAGTATAGTTATATGTCATTACACAGTATGAGACACAATCTGCTACTGAGAAACATGGGAATCGCGGATTCATCTAAAAAGGGTATTTAAAAACAAAAAAATAAATATATAATTTAATAATTCATCCTTTAAGTCTTAAGGCAGTTTATTAGGCAGAAACCTCTAGTGCTGGAGATTATTTCATGAAATGCAGCAGGGAAAATCAATAATAGATTAAAAATAAATTCTGTTTTATATCTGAGTTGTTTGGATGAAGGCATGGCCGCATCATTACTATGTTACAAGTAAAGAGTTTACATAGGGACAACTGTTCGTTAAGATACAGAATACAGAAATGAGTTGGATTTAGAGTAACAGGAATAGTATAAAGACAAATCGCAAATATATTATTTATGATATAAAGATTGAAAACATACAGTATCAAAAAATAAAAATACCACTATAGTGTGATATATGGTCACAGACTAAGGAGAGGACTCTCTTATAATTAATTCACATGGTAGTTCTTTACAATATTTCTGACCTGGTACAGGTACCATTTAGTATTACGGAATTCATAGACTAATGCAACAGAATATAAAGTAGATACATAACAACCCCCCCCAAAAAAAAAATATATATATATATCCGTAGAGTTGCCGCGGAAGACTCTATTTTTCCATCTCACCTCAGTGCTGGAGTTACAGCTACGATGCTCATTACTGCTGTAATATGCTGTATAGCTGTCTCTATCAGCCACAAGACCATGCAGGACATATATGTATATATATATATATATATATATATATATATATATATATATGTACTGACTTATAAGTACTTGCCTTTATATCACTTGTTTTTAGTTAGAATTTTTAAATTGATTAGTTTTCTGTAAATTGAAGCACAAAAGGAAAGATGGTCTGCATGCAGGGTTCCTCTGTCCGCTTGAGAAGTCGGGCATCTTCACTTGCGGACAGGGAAGGACGAGCAACGAAGTGCAAAACAACGCACCCGATGCCCATTGAAATGAATGACAGGTGTCACGGACACAGCTAGTGTCCGCTCCTAATGTCCGTGACAGATTTTCAGCGGACACTACCTGTCGGACACCGACGGTAGTGTGAACGCTCCCTTAGAAAGTGAAAACCATTTCCGGTGACTACCTCTTCAAGCTCATCAAGAGAATGCCAAGAGTGTGCAAAGCCGTAATCAAAGCAAAAGGTGGCTACTTTGAAGAACCTAGAATATAAGACAGCTTTTCAGTTGTTTCACACTTTTTTGTTAAGTATATAATTCCACATGTGGTAATTCATAGTTTTGATGCCTTTAGTGTGAATCTATAATTTTCATAGTCATGAAAATACAGAAAACTCTGTGAATGAGAAGGTGTGTCTAAACTTTTAGTCTGTACTGTAGATAGATACATAGCTAGATAGAAGTAACAGAAAGTCCAAAACAGCACAGCAAGTACAGAGAATGGGTGCAAATCCAAATGAAGGCGGCTATCCCCCAAATGTATAAACAAAAGAATATAATGGCAGAACTCCAACAACAACTAGTGTGTTTATTCCAAGGCCTTTACTTCGCTCCACTTTGGTTAAGGACTCCAGTTTCTTATGAAAGTAGTTCTTTACTAAATCAGAACATGGCGGCAAAATCCTTGATTCATTGCAATTCACAAAACACTGGTTAGCCAAACATAGACATACATGAAGGTCATCATTTTGTGAACCAAAGATAAGGAGTAATACATCTGAAGATAGATGCCTATGTGCTATTTAGTAAGGGTTTAAGGGAAAATGCGTTGGGTTAATTATTAGTAGTATTAATTATTGGAAGAGAGCTAAACTGCAGTAGCCCAGCTTGGCCACTACACAGAGATTGGTGCTGTACTTCTGGCTCCCTTCTCTGTGTTAGTTCTAGTACTATTGGCTGTCGTGAGCAGCTGATCTGTGGACGTATCGAGTATCAGACCCCTACCGATATCGATGCCCTATCCTAATATGGTTGTCAAACTCTAACTGGGAAAGCCCCATTAATTGGAATTTCAATGCCAACTCCTGGTAATTTTGCATAATTCGATAATTGACAAATATTCTATAAAACAGTTTTTACATTTTTTACATATTTTATTAGTTACATTGAGATCAATATTTTTCTTGTTGGGGATAATGACATTTGTCCATGATAGCTCAGAAGACCTTAGTATATATGCAATAAGAAGAAAGAAAGTTGTGAAGACGATGTTCTTTCACGCTTGGTTGTGTAATCCCTATGGGATTGTGATATACAATATAATAATACCTCCACTTGCAGATAAACTCGTCCCTTTAGTTTTGTTAGCTTCATTAGCATTCTGCTTGAATAGTTCAATGGAAAACGTACACCTAATTTCCTATATAGATGGGGGCAGAAACCTTCTAATAAATGAAAATCTCTTCCAAGCCACAAAACCTGTCTTTTTGGGCCATCAAAATACAAATTAGAATCTTAATGCCCTTTTTTAATATGGAAAGTAATTACATTTTTACATGATTGCAAATTAAAGTTATAAAATATGCTTTGAATTAAACTATTGTTGCTTGTTATGAGTTTTATTACATTAAAGTTTTACAGAGCTATTACTTTTCTTAACCCCCTGCTTCCTCGTGGAATTTTATTATTAAGTCTGAATGATAGCTTAGATGACCTCATCTCGAAGAGGCATATTAAAATAGGACACTTTTGTATATCAGATTTAAAGCTGGCCATGGAGTCAAGTCAATATATCCTTCTAATTAAGAGAATCGGAGCCAGAATCCAAATAGAACAGGAGGGTACTAACTTGTCTGCTGGCATCTGACCAAGGACACAATCAAAGTCAATCTATAGGCAATAATCCAAAGTAAATGTTCTACAGAAGAGAGTAGGAATAGCTGTATATTAGGGCTGGCAAATCTGCTTTCTAATCAGGTTCTCTTAGATAGCAAGGACTCTCGACTGTTATTGTCCTCCATAAATGAAAGAAAGATTTGAGCAATGTCTTACATTCAGCGACTATAGACCTCTTAACTTGCCTGATTTGATATGAAATTAAAAGACCGTTTTTGAGATTTTTAAATCGATAGAACCTATTTAAAGCATCAAAAATTACAAAGTCGTTCTGTGATAATGGATGCGTTTCCATCAAAGAGTTCACAAAAGACTAGGAGACGAAGTTGGGAATAACAATCCTGTATATTTTAGGTGATGTTCGAGGGCTGGATTGTGGACCATGCTTTATTTTTTTTTTAGATTGTAAGAATATCCTTAAAATAAATTAATTATAAGATTCTACTTGAAAGGAGTACTGTCCTGCAGATAGATAGGTTAGGTTCACCAGATCCCAGTATATCAACCCAACCCTGCAGATAGATAGGTTGGTGTCACCAGAACCCAGCATATCAACCCAGCCCTGCAGATAGATAGGTTAGTGTCACCAGAACGAGCATATCACCCCAGCCCTGCAGATAGATAGGTTAGGGTCACTAGATCCCAGCATATCAACCCAGCCCTGCAGATAGATAGGTTAGTGTCACCAGACCCCAGCATATCACCCCAGCCCTGTAGATAGATAGGTTAGTGTCACCAGAACCAGCATATCACCCCAACCCTGCAGATAGATAGGTTACTGTCACCAGACCCCAGAATATCAATCCAGCCCTGCAGATAGATAGGTTAGTGTCACCAGAACCAGCATATCACCCCAGCCCTGCATATAGATAGGTTAGTGTCACCAGTACCAGCATATCACCTCAGCCCTGCAGATAGATAGGTTAGGGTCACCAGAACACAACATATCACCTCAGCCCTGCAGATAGATAGGTTAGTGTCACCAGACCCCAGCATATCACCCCAGCCCTGCAGATAGATAGGTTAGTGTCACCAGAACCAGCATATCACCCCAGCCCTGCAGATAGATAGGTTACTGTCACCAGACCCCAGAATATCAATCCAGCCCTGCAGATAGATAGGTTAGTGTCACCAGAACCAGCATATCACCCCAGCCCTGCATATAGATAGGTTAGTGTCACCAGACCCAGTATATCACCCCCTCCCTGCAGATAGATAGGTTAGTGTCACCAGACCCAGCATATCACCCCAGCCCTGCAGATAGATAGGTTACTGTCACCAGACCCCAGAATATCAATCCAGCCCTGCAGATAGATAGGTTAGTGTCACCAGAACCAGCATATCACCCCAGCCCTGCATATAGATAGGTTAGTGTCACCAGACCCAGCATATCATCCCAGCCCTGCATATAGATAGGTTGGTGTCACCAGATCGAGCATATCAATATCATATTAATGGAAGTTGACAGTGAAAATAAAACAAAAATATGCTTGGTTATTAGGGCCAAAATAGGGACCAGTTAATTCAAAATGAGAGATTACATCAGAGGGAGGCAAGGGGGCAGTGAGCTGAATATTTTTCTAAAAAATTGTGATGACATCAACAAAAGAATGGGTAAGAGAGAATACCAGAAATGGATGCTAGATTGGCTGGTCTGTATCAGGAACAATTTATACAGTCCTATGAAAAAGTTCGGGCACCCCTATTAATCTTAATCATTTTTAGTTCTAAATATTTTGGTGTTTGCAACAGCCATTTCAGTTTGATATATCTAATAAGTGATGGACACAGTAATATTTCAGGATTGAAATGAGGTTTATTGTACTAACAGAAAATGTGCAATATGCATTAAACCAAAATTTGATCGGTGCAAAAATATGGGCACCTCAACAGAAAAGTGACATTAATATTTAGTACATCCTCCTTTTGCAAAGATAACAGCCTCTAGTCGCTTCCTGTAGATTTTATTCAGTTCCTGGATCCTGGATAAAGGTATTTTGGACCATTTCTTTCTACAAAACAATTCAAGTTCAGTTAAGTTTGATGGTCGCCGAACATGGACAGCCCGCTCTCAAATGATCTGAAAACAAAGATTGTTCAACATAGTTGTTCAGGGGAAGGATACAAAACGTTGTCTCAGAGATTTAACCTGTCAGTTTCCACTGTGAGGAACATAGTAAGGAAATGGAAGACCACAGGGACAGTTCTTGTTAAGCCCAGAAGTGGCAGGCCAAGAAAAATATCAGAAAGGCAGAGAAGAAGAATGGTGAGAACAGTCAAGGACAATCCACAGACCACCTCCAAAGAGCTGCAGCATCATCTTGCTGCAGATGGTGTCACTGTGCATCGGTAACAATACAGCGCACTTTGCACAAGGAGAAGCTGTATGGGAGAGTGATGAGAAAGAAGCCGTTTCTGCACGTACGCCACAAACAGAGTCACCTGAGGTATGCAAAAGCACATTTGGAGAAGCCAACTTCATTTTGGAAACAAAGATTGAGTTGTTTGGTCATACAAAAAGGCATTATGCATGGCGTCCAAAAAGAAACAGCATTCCAAGAAAAACACTTGCTACCCACTGTAAAATTTGGTGGAGGTTCCATCATGCTTTGGGGCTGTGTAGCCAATGCCGGCACCGGGAATCTTGTTAAAGTTGAGGGTCGCATGGATTCCACTCAGTATCAGCAGATTCTTGAGAATAATGTTCAAGAATCAGTGACGAAGTTGAAGTTACGCCGGGGATGGATATTTCAGCAAGACAATGATCCAAAACACTGCTCCAAATCAACTCAGGCATTCATGCAGAGGAACAATGACAATGTTCTGGAATGGCCATCCCAGTCCCCAGACCTGAATATCATTGAACATCTGTGGGATGATTTGAAGCGGGCTGTCCATGCTCGGCGACCATCTAACTTAACTGAACTTGAATTGTTTGTCCAAAATACCTTTATCCAGGATCCAGGAACTGATTAAAAGCTACAGGAAGCGACTAGAGGCTGTTATCTTTGCAAAAGGAGGATCTACTAAATATTAATGTCACTTTTCTGTTGAGGTGCCCATACTTTTGCACCGGTCAAATTTTGGTTTAATGCATATTGCACATTTTCTGTTAGTACAATAAACCTCATTTCAATCCTGAAATATTACTGTGTCCATCAGTTATTAGATATATCAAACTGAAATGGCTGTTGCAAATACCAAAATATTTAGAACTAAAAATGATTAAGATTAATAGGGGTGCCCAAACTTTTTCATAGGACTGTATAGGTGAAGCGTTTGCAAATTTGACTTGAAAATTTTTACTTTCAGTCCTTTGGGATTGGAAATGCTTGTACTGCCTTAATGGTATCTTCCACCATATTGTATGTGCTATTGAATGCTGCATTTATAGTACCGTAAATCTATATACTGAACAATACATTGTATAGATAAAGGACAGCTAATTCTTTAGGGGCCACTAAACATATTGATTGCAATTGATTGTCGTAATGATGATGTTCAAGCCTTTCACTTCTATAGATTAAAACCAAGAGGGGTTGAGACAGGGCCTGGAATATTTTGGGTGGGGAAATATTTTGAAAGCTTCAGCTTGGAAGCAGGTTTGAAATTGAGAACGGACTGTACTTTTAGTAAGGTGAAATAAGTATTATTTTTTATAACAATATACATTTAAATATGTATTGTTAGAATTTTGTAAAGGATTTAATGTGTATTTCCAGATGAATACTTTTGGGCCACAATGATATGTATGCTACAAATTTACTATGTGATATCCTATAGGTATCTCTTTCTATAGGTGTCTCTGTAGCTACCCTGAGTCATGAACTGGAGGCTTTCAATGATTTTTGTGTTACTGTATTAAATTATTTTTAATGAGATATTAGATTCCTTAAATAATCTGAAATTGAATTATGGTTGAACATATGTGTGATGTGTGGATAAAGTGTAACTATTTTTTTTTTTTTAATAAAACTATAGTATAGGTGAAGATAAATTTTATGTTACAGTTTATTGAAAAAATGCCCTGTTTCACTACTTATTTGCCACTTTATGTCACTGATACAATCTGTACAATAGAAGTCTATGAAGAGGGGAGGAGTAAGGAAGAAGACAGCCCATTGTGGTAGAGACACATCTGCACTATAGAGTGACAATCCTTATTCACTACACAACTGGGTTATCAGGGATTACTGTGCAGTCGTCTCCTGGCAGAAATGACTCACTTAATTCTGTGGAGGCCTCCATAGACTTCATTGTAAGCTGATCTGCTTGTGTCTACAGGACATCACTCAGATAAGAAGTAAAGACATTGAAACTTTTGTTTAGTGAAGTATTTTGCAGAGTTTATTCTCTATACCTGCAGTATTGATTTCCAAGACATGCAGTTGGTGTCCTAAATTCAATCTGTGCATTTACACATATGTATACCACTTTAAGGAATACTTAATTCATAATGGTGTAATATTTGACCAGCCTGATGACATAACTCATGTGATAGATGTTGTCATCATTGGCTTTTTGGTGTTTGTGTATCCAAATCCATTCGGTTATTCCAGAGATTTAAGCCCTTTCAACGTTGATACAAATTAGGATCTACTAGCTACTGTGGTTTCTCTGGGACGTGGTCTCTGTGTCCTATACACTCACCGGCCACTTTATTAGGTACACCTGTCCAACTGCTCGTTAACACTTAATTTCTAATCAGCCAATCACATGGCGGCAACTCAGTGCATTTAGGCATGTAGACATGGTCAAGACAATCTCCTGCAGTTCAAACTGAGCATCAGTATGGGGAAGAAAGGTGATTTGAGTGCCTTTGAACGTGGCATGGTTGTTGGTGCCAGAAGGGCTGGTCTGAGTATTTCAGAAACTGCTGATCTACTGGGATTTTCACGCACAACCTTCTCTAGGGTTTACAGAGAATGGTCCGAAAAAGAAAAAACATCCAGTGAGCGGCAGTTCTGTGGGCGGAAATGCGTTGTTGATGCCAGAGGTCAGAGGAGAATGGCCAGACTGGTTCGAGCTGATAGAAAGGCAACAGTGACTCAAATAGCCACCCGTTACAACCAAGGTAGCCAGAAGAGCATCTCTGAACGCACAGTACGTCGAACTTTGAGGCAGATGGGCTACAGCAGCAGAAGACCACACCAGGTGCCACTCCTTTCAGCTAAGAACAGGAAACTGAGGCTACAATTTGCACAAGCTCATCGAAATTGGACAATTGAAGATTGGAAAAATGTTGCCTGGTCTGATGAGTCTCGATTTCTGCTGCGACATTCGGATGGTAGGGTCAGAATTTGGCGTCAACAACATGAAAGCATGGATCCATCCTGCCTTGTATCAACGGTTCAGGCTGGTGGTGGTGGTGTCATGGTGTGGGGAATATTTTCTTGGCACTCTTTGGGCCCCTTGGTACCAATTGAGCATCGTTGCAACGCCAAAGCCTACCTGAGTATTGTTGCTGACCATGTCCATCCCTTTATGACCACAATGTACCCAACATCTGATGGCTACTTTCAGCAGGATAATGCACCATGTCATAAAGCTGGAATCATCTCAGACTGGTTTCTTGAACATGACAATGAGTTCACTGTACTCCAATGTCCTCCACAGTCACCAGATCTCAATCCAATAGAGCATCTTTGGGATGTGGTGGAACGGGAGATTCGCATCATGGATGTGCAGCCGACAAATCTGCGGCAACTGTGTAATGCCATCATGTCAATATGGACCAAAATCTCTGAGGAATGCTTCCAGCACCTTGTTGAATCTATGCCACGAAGAATTGAGGCAGTTCTGAAGGCAAAAGGGGGTCCAACCCGTTACTAGCATGGTGTACCTAATAAAGTGGCCGGTGAGTGTATATCATCCAATGTTACCGCCCACTTGGCTGCTATACCTTCTACTTCCTGGCGCCGCACTGAGTGGCTGTCTCGATACAGAGCTCCAAGCTGGGAGCAACCTTTATCTTTCCTTTTCACTCTCTTTGTCTGTATCTTCAAGAATCCTCTAACTAAGCAAACTAGCACTATGAATTAGCAACTATAAATCAAATGGTAGACCCTGTGGAGTTTCTATTGTTAAAGCATGGACAATAACTCAAGACCTGGAGATTTTCCTGTGTGCACATGTGCCTGTTACCATCCCCCCACGAGCTAAGAACCACATGGACACCATGAGGCAGAGAAAGCTGGAGGAGAGACCTGCATGGAAGTGTGGACTTCTTCTTTCAAGGAGATGATTTTTGGCGTCTATTGCTAATGTGTGAAGATGCCTACAGCTGAACTGTATTTCTTTCTTTGTGTTTATGGAAGCTATGGCTTCAGACTACTCTGGGCAGTAGAACACAGTGGTAAGAAGAAAGGAGGAGGAGGGCTTGTGATGAAGGACATTTGGGGCATTTTTTTTGTGGTTAATGGACAATAGTGCTGATGCAAGATACCGAACTATCAGCTGCGAGCATTAGATCTCACTACCTACCAAAGAACTGCCACATGTTATCGTGATAGCTGCATATGCCCTCACCTCTGCAAAAAAAACATTTCTGGCTGTTATATCTACATGCTGTGACCCCCCTCCTCATGTCCTCCAACCACGGTCGGGCTGTATTATCAACATCACTTCACACAGAGAACTAAATGATCCTGCAGTGTGTCTGTGTTTCTTTCCTTTTTAGTTGCTCTGATTCCTAGGATTTCTCTATCTGCCATAAGCTTGTATGTGTTTTCTCTGTTGTTATAGACTACTGTACCATCTATGAAACTGTATCACTGAAATTTCCCCATTGTGGGACTATTAAAGGATTATCTTATCTTATTTTGTATCGACATTAAAAGGGCTTATATCTTTGGAATGGCTGAATGGATTTGGACAAACAAAACCCCAAAATGCTCATAGTGACAGCACCTATCAGATGATGTATGTCATTGGACTTTACAAATATGTATGATACTTGTTCCATAGTGTTTGCTCCAAGTAACACATGC
Source organism: Leptodactylus fuscus (assembly GCF_031893055.1). Lineage (NCBI taxonomy): Eukaryota > Metazoa > Chordata > Amphibia > Anura > Leptodactylidae > Leptodactylus > Leptodactylus fuscus. The sequence goes on along the minus strand of NC_134268.1, from coordinate 42,693,203 downwards.
TATCATTATAATGTTTACAATGTGCATAAACTTGTCATTCCTGTATGTTACATATTGTGCGGTGCTGGTATAAAACCTATACATATAAATAAAAAAAAAATTACGGCTGTTGCCATGGCAGCAAAAATAAAAATTTACTTGACCTGAAAAATATTTTATTCCTTACCTATAGAAGTGATTAAAAAAACAACAACAACACAAACATAAAATAACCCACAGATGGTTGAACCTCAACAATGGCCTGTGCGCCTGCATGCGAGGAGACATGTCTGTGTCATTTGTGAGCAGCTTCGGAGGTTATGACCTACGGTTTTGCTATACATCTAACCTTTCAGTCCGTATAAATAATGGGCAGGCGGCTTTCCTTCCCGGATTCATGAGTTATGAATTTCCGAAATACCACAGTATAAAATTGGTGGAAATGACAGGTAAATGAAAGCAACTGGGTGCGCATCAAAAATTTAACATCATAATTTTTTCTCCAAACAATAATAACCTTTCTTTTACTAGCTGCCATATATTCTGCGGCTCTTTACAGTTGGCGAAGCGATGAAAATGCAACTAAGAATTGTAAAACATTCAAAAGCTAATAAAACTGCATTCTAATAAATAAGCAAAAATACAAAGGAATCTGCACCGATAGTCTAAGGAGGGGAGAGAATGGGAGGATTATTTATAAACCATCCTTTAAGTATATACTGTAGGTTATCATGCACGGCTGTCGTCAGCACCCGGCGTACTTAGGCAAGTGCCGGGGCCCTAAGCTCCAGAGGAGGCCCACATGGCAGTGGTATCATGATGGTGGTCGGGGAAAAGCCTGGTTTCTCAGCCGCTATACATACTGCTAAGGCTGGGTTCACACAGGGATTTTTGGACCGGATTTGGACGTGGAGGCCGCCTTAGAATCTGGTCCAAAAAATGGCTAGCTGCCACTGCATGCCAATGAAGTGCACCAGCATCCAGTTGTGACATTCAGCTCCGGATTAGGCCCAAATGAATGGGTCTAGTCAGGAGGGAGTGTCGTGGAATGGCGCGGCGGATTCTTCTGCGGAATCTGCGGCAAGGAAGGATATAAGGCTTCTTTTTACTGCGAATGTCACAAAAACGCTAGCAGAAAAAAGAAGTGAATGGATCCCATTGAAATCAATGGGAGGTGTTTTTGGAGTCAGATTCTGACGCGGATTCCGCTTAAATATTCAGCCCAAAAACCCAGTGTGAACCCATCCTAAGGTAGAGGGGGCCTGGTGATGGCTGGGCCCCTTTCCATTAGATGCCAGCCCAGGGGAGGTGATTAAAAAAAAGATACTTATATTCACCTGTCCTGGGCTCAGCATCAACTTCGGAGATCTTCCAGACGGTGACTGAGGTCCTGTTCCCCAGGCTTCACTGCAGGGGCCTGCGATTGGACCTCAGTGGTCACATGGAGCAGTAATCCTAACTGGAGATGAGCGATTATATTCGATCGAAGACCTCCCCTGCATAGTTTTTAGTTTAGAAAGAAGCGCCAGGGAAAGGGGGAGGGGAATTGAATATTTACTGTGTGGTATTCGACTGAGTACACCAATAACTATGCAAAGGGAGGTAATCGATCGAATACTACTCACTCATCTCTAATATTCCTAACTTATCTATAAGACACTGGCTGAAAATATCTTCAAGTTTTATCCCATAGAATAACATGGGAATAAATAAAACCTCAGTAAAAACGCTGCAATGCATTTGTATGCGGAATTGCTGTCAATCCCATTATGAATAAAGCTGAGTGAATAAGTGAAAGTTTGAATGTGAAAAGTAAGGTGAAGCTTTGAATTTTTTTGAATGATCAAAAAATACAGAATTTTTTTTTTTTAGAAACTAAAGCAAAAATTAAATTTTTTTAAAAAATGCACTTGATGCGTTTTATGTCCGCTGCCTTTTTTGCAGTTATTTTGCATTATTTCAGTCCTCTATATTCTTACCCTAAAAGTAAAAATAACCAGCTACAACATTGAAACACACGCTATTTCATAAGAGATTTTACATCTAACTTATGTAAATCGAAACATATGTTCATAGAAAAAAAAAAAATATAATTCTTATACACACTATTGGAGGCGGACCCTACAGATGTTATGGCTGGATTCAGAAAAGGAAATTGAAGCAGTTAACTATCTAAAATTTAAAAAAAAATAAATAAAAAAAATTAAATTAAACTTTTGGAATCTCTTGGAAATATATATTTTTTTTGAATTTGAAATTTACATCTGACATTTATATCTGAATTCAGGAAAAGGCCGGAAACTAGATAAATCATTTTATGCGTCTTCCTTTTATTGTTGATAATAAAGCCGCGTTCTTGTCATTTTCTTTGTTTTGACATTTTCAAAGATGCTTATGATTTTTGGAACAAGATGTCTGACACGATCTGTGACATTTTAACATTTAATTTTATTTTGCCTGGGATTGCATTATAAACTCTAAATATATGTCTGCGCTCAGCGCTCGCACTTTTAATGAAGAAGAACAGTCAAATGGAAATCCAAAAGCAATTAAAAATGATTCTCTATTTTTAATGTCACTGCTGGGTTGTAAGAAAAGATAATGAACATTATGGTTGTTATCTGGGATTGTAAAGAGATATTTACTAAAAGGTAATATTAACAATATAATTTATTCAGTAGGAATGCTGTTAATAAACTGTGCAGAACCAACACATGGCAAGGGGGGAAACACGGAGGCTTGTGAAAGATGGATTTTATTGAGCACATCACGGCGTAATGAAAACTGTTACAATGCATTGTTATGGCTGCCTTCCAAATCATTGTGGTGTTTGGATAGTTATGAAACATTACATTGAGTCACCATGTCCAGTGGGAAAAGGGGCCGTATCATTTAGAATTCTCTTTGTAATATTATATCATCACCTTTTTTTGATTTTCAGTTGTTGTATCCAGATTTTATTAGCATAGTGTAAGAGGATTGCTAGAAGAGCAATTCCCCAGTAACTGCTGGGAGTAGAGGCACGACAAGATATTGAGCCCGAAGGTGAACCCTACCCTGTTCCTGCCTACTTACCCCACTGCCCTAGGTGACAGGAAACAACTGGGTGACAGTCCCTTTTTAGATATGTGATGACTCAGAATGCAGACAAGACAAAGGGAGGTCAGCTAGCCAAGGGGTCAATACCAGTCGATCAGTGCAGTACAGAATCAAAATACGAGAGAATAGTCAAGGGTGGAGCCAGAGTTCAGGAATATGTATAATATGTATACGAGATGACAACAGCAAAGAGTAGATAGTCAGCATGCACAAGACAATATCAAGCCCCAAGGTGAATGTGAGAAAACAATAAATAAGAAGGAAGAACCCAACCGACAGCTGATAGGAAGCTAGGCTGTAAATCACATAGGTAAGGTTATAATAGATGAAGTTGGATGAAGACATCAGTCCATCAAGTCCAACCCTACAATTCCCTACAGTGTTGATCCAAGGGAAGGCAAAAAACCCCATGAAGATTATGCCAATCGCCCCAATTCAGGGGAAAAAATTCCTTCCTGACTCCAATCTGGCAGTCAGTATAAAAACCCTGGATCAACGTGTCCTTAAAATCTATAGTCCATAACCCATAATATTGGAAGGAAACTAAGGTGAAGGAGATGGGTGTGGTGGAAAATCAATTACAGAGCCGAGGGAATAGGACAGTGTTCAAAAAAAACAAGAATAACCTAAAGCAAGGAATCATAACTGGATATGGCTCCTGTGCCATGGCATGTGGCCGGAGGATGGCACAGAAGCCTGGACGGGCAAGGATGTTACACATATGGTTTGCTGATATAGGTGGTTATGCAAATCTGGCTAGACTGATAACTATTACTTTAGTAAAGTAAAGGATTTGGGGCGGCACTCCAGGTATTCTCTGCATATGGATAAATGTTTTATTCTAGTAGATCACATCAAATAGGTAAGTGACTAGAGATGTGCGAATTGAAGACGAAGTGAAATTCGATCTGAAATATTAGTTTAGCATCAAATATGGATTTCCTCACGCTTCAAGGTAACAAATCACATTTTTTTCTATGATGGCCACTGCACATGTTAGGACATGGGGCAAGGAACTCTGGGAATGTGGGATCACCCACAATGCCATGTGTGCAGCCAATCAGGAGCCAGTCAGCCCTGTGATGTCACAGCCCTATAAATCGCCTCCGCCATCTTGGATTCCAGAATTTTCCATTGTACTCAGTGCAGGGAGAGATGTCAGCAGGCGCTATGGAAAGTGATAGGAAAGACTTGATATTTTCTCAAAGTTCAGGGAAAGAACATTAGAAGTGTATGGAAAGGATAGGGAGTGTTGAAACAAAACAGGGTTCATTTGGTGTTTGCATCCTGGTAATAGGAACAACCCTACTACACCTTGCTGCACTGACTGCCGTTATACTGCGGCTCATAGCAGGTTTGCAATAGATCAGACCTGTGTAGTTCAAATTATTGGGGCAAAGTGTTCTACACCACTATACAGGCTCTATGCAGCCAGGAAATTGCTGTTTTTTTAAAGCGATTTGCAACAAATTAATTCAGATTAAATCGTTTTGGAAAATTCGGTGAATTGGCTGCATTGAGTTCTTGCAATTAGTGAGGGTCTAAATGATCATAACGTTATCTCGAACCCTATCGACATGGGATAACTTCTAAAGTTGGTACAAGGTATTAAAAATTGCAATCGGGTTAAATTCAGATGAAACATATTTTGACATGAATAGAAAGGCTTCCCATAGAATTATGCAAATCTTCATCAAAAACAGCAAGTGTGAGACCTTGTCTCATTTTGTACATGACATAAAATACATTGCACACATTAAGTATCCGTCATGAGTTTTTAATAGGACACCAGACAAAGTTCCATTTGCTCTGCCGTCCTTATGCTTTGTGTGACACACAGTAAACAGATATGTGTGCAGCAATTTTTTACACCGTTAACCATCTGTCAGAGATGTTGGAAAAACGTTAGACGCTGCCAAATGTAAAAATAAACCCAAAGGAAAGCTTCACAATCGGCATAGACTCAAGCAGAAAGTTAATTAAAGAATCGCTATGCATCAAAGGACACTTTTCTGTGCTTTGATAAACAGACAATAATAAGTGTACATGCCAGAGATCAGACCGCTGACATTTCTGCAAACAGCTCCAAATTAGATACATTTAGAATATTCCTTAATGTCCCCATTCGGTCTCCTTAACATTGCTACATGGCACCGACTAGTCATTTACATTTAGAAATGACTGGCTAGGTTTTGCTCAAATGTCACTGAGATTCAGAAGGACAAAAATGTTTTAAGAGTAAAAGGAAGATAAAGTGTAAAACTGTCAATAAATGGCAAGAAAACTATAAGGAGGAAGGAGGACAGGGCTTTGCTGAGTATTGGCGCCCAGTAGTATAAGCTGGCCAGATGGGCACGGCATCTGCTTACCCTTTTTTCTTCTCATTAGCAGGGCAGGCGGAAGGAAAAGAAAGAAATGTTATAGAAAACCATAATGAATTCTGGAAATAAAACTTCTCAATTCTTGGAGGTACAGTTACATATTTTTCTCAATGCTGAGACTATCTGGGAAGAAAGTGCAAAAAGATGGAAAATGAAGTAGAGACAGGAAAATCTCACAAGATATATTTTATGAATATTCGCAATATTCACCTACCAGTAACACAAGTAAATGAACTTGTTTGGTCTGCACTAAAAGCTTTTATTATACTCAAGGGTCAAGTATAGAGATGAGTGAGTAGTGTTCGATCGAGTAGGTGTTCGATCGAATACTACGGTATTCGAAATATTCGTACTCGATCGAACACTACTAGCTGTTCGAAGTTTAAGGTTCGATGCAGAACCAGCATTGATTGGCAGAATGCTATACATTCTGCCAATCAACGCTGGTTCTTCTCTTACCTTTAGAAGTCTTCTCCGCGCTGCATCCCCGCGGCGTCTTCTTCTGGCTGGAATTCACTCTGCCTAGGCATCCGGCCTAGGCAGAGCCGACTGCGCATGCGCGGGCATGCACACGCATACACGCGCATGCGCAGTCGGCTCTGCTCAGGCGGTGGGCTAGGCAGAGTGAATTCCACCCGGGAGAGGACGTGGGGACCCTGCGCCGGGAGAAGACTTCAAGCAGAATCCAGCCCGACCGTCACTCGTGGACTTGGTAAGTATGATTTTATTGAATCTTGCCTACCCCTGAAATGAGCATTTCCCCCATAGGCTATAATGGGGTTTGAAATCCATTCGAACAGCCGAACAGTGTGCGGCTGTTCGAATCGGATTTCAAACCTCGGACACTTTAGTGTTCGCTCATTTCTAGTCAAGTATAATAAGCAGAGGACCACGGAAGGTGATGTAAAGTAATAAACACTAATACCTTGCCTTAACGCTCATGGGCTCTCTCGTGGTGTCTGGTGCACATCCCCCTTGGCATCTTTATTCTGTTTAATGCCTTCTCTATGACATCATTGGCCCCTGGAGGATCACTTAGGCCAATGATTGGACCTCACAAGTCATGTGGTGCACCCACCTGACTGCTAAAGCCCAATGCCTTGTGAAACCCATGACATTACACACGTGGTCAGAAGAGGTCCCAAGAGGACTGAAAATGCTGGAGAATGCATGATTAAATGCATAGCTTACTGTAAGTGAATGAAAATACTCTTATTTACTGTATATCCTGAGGATCAGACCTGTATAGATATAATGTATCTGATAACTTGGAAGTGGATACAATTTTACCTAGATTTAGCAATTCTCTATTAGAGATGAGCGAACACTAAAATGTTCGAGGTTCGAAATTCGAATCGAACAGCCGCTCACTGTTCGTGTGTTCGAACGGGTTTCGAACCCCATTATAGTCTATGGGGAACATATACTCGTTAAGGGGGAAACCCAAATCCGTGTCTGGAGGGTCACCAAGTCCACTATGACACCCCAGGAAATGATGCCAACACCTCTGGAATGACACTGGGACAGCAGGGGAAGCATGTCTGGGGGCATCTAACACACCAAAGACCCTCTATTACCCCAACATCACAGCCTAACAACTACACACTTTACACACTCAATACCACCTCTCTGACAGTAGGAAAACACCTTGAAACATGTGTATTTGGCACTTGCAGTGAGGAGAGCTTGTCACCAGCAGTGAATTTGGCCCTTGTAGTAAGTTGAGGTTGGCACCAACATTTGTTTTGAAAATCAGGGTGGATTGAGCCTCTAACCAGCAGAGTTTGGGCAAATTCATGGTGGAGGGAGCCTCTAAAAACCCCAGTTTGGACCAATTCATGGTGGAGGGAGCCTCTAAAAACCCCAGTTTGGACCAATTCATGGTGGAGGGAGCCTCTAAAAAACCCAGTTTGGACCAATTCATGGTGGAGGGAGCCTCTAACCAGCCCAGTTTGGACCAATTCATGGTGGAGGGAGCCTCTAAACAGCCCAGTTTGGGCAAATTCATGGTGGAGGGAGCCTCTAACCAGCCCAGTTTGGACCAATTCATGGTGGAGGGAGCCTCTAAAAACCCCAGTTTGGACCAATTCATGGTGGAGGGAGCCTCTAAAAACCCCAGTTTGGACCAATTCATGGTGGAGGGAGCCTCTAAACAGCCCAGTTTGGGCAAATTCATGGTGGAGGGAGCCTCTAAAAACCCCAGTTTGGACCAATTCATGGTGGAGGGAGCCTCTAACCAGCCCAGTTTGGGCAAATTCATGGTGGAGGGAGCCTCTAAAAACCCCAATTTGGACCAATTCATGGTGGAGGGAGCCTCTAAACAGCCCAGTTTGGGCAAATTCATGGTGGAGGGAGCCTCTAAAAACCCCAGTTTGGACCAATTCATGGTGGAGGGAGCCTCTAAAAACCCCAGTTTGGACCAATTCATGGTGGAGGGAGCCTCTAAAAACCCCAGTTTGGACCAATTCATGGTGGAGGGAGCCTCTAAAAAACCCAGTTTGGACCAATTCATGGTGGAGGGAGCCTCTAACCAGCCCAGTTTGGACCAATTCATGGTGGAGGGAGACTCTAAAAACCCCAGTTTGGACCAATTCATGGTGGAGGGAGCCTCTAAACAGCCCAGTTTGGACCAATTCATGGTGGAGGGAGCCTCTAAAAACCCCAATTTGGACCAATTCATGGTGGAGGGAGCCTCTAACCAGCCCAGTTTGGACCAATTCATGGTGGAGGGAGCCTCTAACCAGCCCAGTTTGGGCAAATTCATGGTGGAGGGAACCTCTAAAAACCCCAATTTGGACCAATTCATGGTGGAGGGAGCCTCTAAACAGCCCAGTTTGGGCAAATTCATGGTGGAGGGAGCCTCTAAAAACCCCAGTTTGGACCAATTCATGGTGGAGGGAGCCTCTAAACAGCCCAGTTTGGGCAAATTCATGGTGGAGGGAGCCTCTAACCAGCCCAGTTTGGACCAATTCATGGTGGAGGGAGCCTCTAAAAACCCCAGTTTGGACCAATTCATGGTGGAGGGAGCCTCTAAAAAACCCAGTTTGGACCAATTCATGGTGGAGGGAGCCTCTAACCAGCCCAGTTTGGACCAATTCATGGTGGAGGGAGCCTCTAAAAAACCCAGTTTGGACCAATTCATGGTGGAGGGAGCCTCTAACCAGCCCAGTTTGGACCAATTCATGGTGGAGGGAGCCTCTAAAAACCCCAGTTTGGACCAATTCATGGTGGAGGGAGCCTCTAAAAAACCCAGTTTGGACCAATTCATGGTGGAGGGAGCCTCTAACCAGCCCAGTTTGGACCAATTCATGGTGGAGGGAGCCTCTAAAAACCCCAGTTTGGACCAATTCATGGTGGAGGGAGCCTCTAAACAGCCCAGTTTGGACCAATTCATGGTGGAGGGAGCCTCTAAACAGCCCAGTTTGGACCAATTCATGGTGGAGGGAGCCTCTAACCAGCCCAGTTTGGGCAAATTCATGGTGGAGGGAGCCTCTAAAAACCCCAATTTGGACCAATTCATGGTGGAGGGAGCCTCTAAACAGCCCAGTTTTGGCAAATTCATGGTGGAGGGAGCCTCTAAAAACCCCAGTTTGGACCAATTCATGGTGGAGGGAGCCTCTAACCAGCCCAGTTTGGGCAAATTCATGGTGGAGGGAGCCTCTAACCAGCAGAGTTGTGGGAAAGCAGGGTGGAGGGAGCCTCTAACCAGCAGAGTTGGTGGAAATCAGGGTGGAGGGAGCCTCTAACCAGCAGAGTTGGGGGAAATCATGTTGGAGGGAGCCTAGTATTAGCAGAATTGTGCAACGCTTATGGTGGATGAGTATGAGGATGCGGAGGAATTGGAGAGGTTGAGTACAGACATGGAGTTTCATGTTGGGGTGCTTTACACAGGTGGGCACAAAAATGAAGGCTCTATCCAGTGGTGGTTCATTTTTATCAAAGTGAGCCAGTCGGCACTCTCAGCTGACAGACGGGTGCGCTTGTCAGTGATGATGCCACCGGCTGCACTGAACACCCTCTCAGATAGGACGCTGGCGGCAGGACAGGACAGCACCTCCAAGGCATATAGGGCAAGTTCAAGCCACAGGTCCAACTTCGACACCCAATACGTGTAGGGCGCAGAGGGGTCGGAGAGGACAGGGCTGTGGTCGGAAAGGTATTCCCGCAACATGCGCCTATACTTCTCACGCCTGGTGACACTAGGACCCTCTGTGGCGGCACTTTGGCGAGGGGGTGCCATCAAGGTGTCCCAGACCTTAGACAGTGTGCCCCTCGTTTGTGTGGACCGGTGAGAACTTGGTCGCCTACTGGAGGAACTGTCCTCCCTGTCGCCAACGTCACATGCTGGAAACATCTCCATCATATTCTGCACCAATTGCCTGTGGCAAGCATTGATGCGATTGACCCTCCCCTCTACCGGAATAAAAGACGAGATGTTGTTTTTATACCGGGGGTCAAGGATAGCAAAGATCCAGTACTGGTTGTCCTCCATGATTTTGACAATACGCTTGTCGGTTGTAAAGCACCCCAACATGAACTCAGCCATGTCTGCCACAGTGTTAGTTGGCATGACTCCTCTGGCCCCACCGGAAAGTTCAATCTCCATTTCCTCCTCATCCTCCATGTCTACCCATCCGCGCTGCAACAATGGGACGATTCGAAGTTGCCCGGAAGCCTCCTGTATCACCATCACATCATCGGACAACTCTTCTTCCTCCTCCTCCTCCTCCTCCATTAAACGCAGTGAAGCGGACAGATGTGTGGACCTACTCTCCAGCTGTGACGGATCGGATGCTATCCCTGACTCCTCTGTGTGATCTGAGTTATCCCTGATGTCAATCAGGGATTCTCTCAGAACACACAAGAGCGGGATTGTAAGGCTCACCATCGCATCCTCAGAGCTCACCCTCCTTGTGGACTCCTCAAACACCCGTAGGATGTCACAAAGGTCTCTCATCCATGGCCACTCATGGATGAGAAACTGAGGCAGCTGACTTTGTGGCACCCTAGGGTTTTGTAGCTGGTATTCCATCAAAGGTCTCTGCTGCTCAACCACTCTATTCAACATCTGAAACGTTGAGTTCCAGCGTGTGGAGACGTCGCACAAAAGCCGGTGTTGTGGCACATGCAGGCGTTGCTGGAGAGATTTTAAGCTAGCAGCGGCTACTGTCGACTTGCGAAAGTGGGCGCACATGCGCCGCACTTTCACCAGTAGCTCTGGAACATTGGGGTAGCTCTTTAGGAAACGTTGCACCACTAGGTTGAAGACGTGGGCCAGGCATGGAACATGTTGGAGTCCGGCAAGCTCCAGAGCTGCTACCAGGTTATCACAAACGACCATGCCTGGGCCCAGGTGCAGCGGCTCAAACCATATTGCCGTCTCATCGAGGAGGGCATCCCTCACCTCGGAGGCAGTGTGCTGTCTGTCCCCCAAGCTGATCAGCTTCAGCACAGCCTGCTGACGTCTACCAACGCCAGTGCTGCAACGTTTCCAACTCGTAGCTGGGGTCAATCTAACAGCGGAGGAGGAGGCGGTGGCGGAGGAGGAGGCGGTGGCGGAGGAGGAGGCGGTAGAGGAGGAGGAGGAGGGGGGTGTTCTTCTCGTGTCCCTGCCAGGAATGTTAGGCGGGGAGACGAGGTACACCGGGCCAGTTTGGGAAGCAGTCCCAGCCTCAACTACATTCACCCAGTGTGCCGTCAGTGAAATGTAGCGTCCCTGTCCGCATGCACTTGTCCACGCGTCGGTGGTCAAGTGGACCTTTGTGCAAAGCGCGGAACTAAGGGCCCGCCTGATGTTGAGTGACACGTGCTGGTGCAAGGCGGGGACGGCACACCGGGAGAAGTAGTGACGGCTAGGGACGGCATAGCGAGGTGCCGCAGTTGCCATCAGGTCCAGGAAGGCGGGAGTTTCAACAAGCCGGAACGCCAACATCTCCTGGGCCAGCAGTTTAGCGATGTTGGCGTTCAAGGCTTGCGCGTGTGGGTGGTTAGCAGTGTATTTCTGCCGCCGCTCCAATGTCTGAGAGATGGTGGGTTGTTGTAAAGAAGCGCCTGATGGTGCCTTTGATGGTGCAGGAGAAGGAGATAAGACAGGAACAGGGGAGGATGAGGGAGAAGTCAACAAAGTGGCGGAGGCAGATGAAGTGGTGTCCTGGCTCGTCCTCTGGAGTGCATCGCCAGCACAGTCAGCAGTGGCAGTGGCAGAGGCAGAGGCAGTGGCAGAGGCAGTGGCAGTGGCGTGAACGGCAGGCGGCCTTTGTCCTGCCGTTGCTGCCTGCCACTGATTCCAGTGCTTGGATTCCAAATGACGGCGCATTGAAGTGGTGGACAGGTTGCTCTTCTCAGAGCCCCTAATCAATTTCGAGAGGCAAATTGTGCAGACAACACTATATCTGTCCTCGGCGCATTCCTTGAAAAAACTCCACACCTTCGAGAAACGTGCCCTCGAGGTGGGAGTTTTTCGGGGCTGGGTACGAACTGGAACATCTTGGGAGATTCCGGGTGTGGCCTGGCTTCGCCTAAGCTGCTGACCTCTGCCTATGCCTCTAGCTACCCTTTTTGGTGCTGCACTTGCCTCAACATCCACACTACTTTCCCCGCTTGACATCCCCCCTGTCCAGGTCGGGTCAGTGTCCTCATCATCCACCACTTCCTCTTCCAACTCCTGTCTCATCTCCTCCTCCCGCACAATGCGCCGGTCAACTGGATGCCCTGACGGCAACTGCGTCACATCATCGTCGATGAGGGTGGGTTGCTGGTCATCCACCACCAAATCGAACGGAGATGGAGGAGACTCTAGTGTTTGAGCATCTGGACACAGATGCTCCTCTGTTAGGTTCGTGGAATCGTGACGTGGAGAGGCAGGTTGAGGGACAATGAAAGGAGCGGAGAACAGCTCTGGGGAGCAGGGACAGTTGGGGTTATTGTTCTGTGAAGCTTGGGAATTTTGGGAGGAAGGAGGACAAGACTGTTGGGTAATAGGAGGAGAGGAGGCAGAGTCTGACTGGCTGCTGGACAATGTGCTGTAAGCGTTCTCTGACAGCCATTGCAAGACCTGTTCCTGGTTCTCGGGCCTACTAAGGTTTGTACCCTGCAGTTTAGTTAATGTGGCAAGCAACCCTGGCACTGTGGAGTGGTGCAATGCTTGCTGCCCCACAGGAGTAGGCACGGGACGCCCTGTGGCTTCACTGCTACCTTGCTCCCCAGAACCATTCCCCCGACCTCGCCCACGGCCTCGTCCACGTCCCTTTCCGGGAGCCTTGCGCATTTTGAATTCCCAGTTAGAAATTGGCACTATATACCAGTAGCAAAAATTGTGGGTGCACGTAACCCCAATATATTCTTTGAATTCCCAGTCAGACAATGGCACTATATACCAGTAGCAAGAAATGAGGGTATTTATAACCCCAATATATTCTTTGAATTACCAGTCAGAAACTGGCACTATATGGCAGTAGCAAGAAATGAGGGTATTTATAACCCCAATATATTCTTTGAATTCCCAGTCAGACAATGGCACTGTATACCAGTAGTAAAAATTGTGGGTGCACGTAACCTCAATATATTCTTTGAATTACCAGTCAGAAACTGGCACTATATGGCAGTAGCAAGAAATGAGGGTATTTGTAACCCCAATATATTCTTTGAATTCCCAGTCAGAAACTGGCACTGTATACCAGTAGTAAAAATTGTGGGTGCACGTAACCCCAATATATTCTTTGAATTCCCAGTCAGACAATGGCACTATATACCAGTAGCAAGAAATGAGGGTATTTATAACCCCAATATATTCTTTGAATTACCAGTCAGAAACTGGCACTATATGGCAGTAGCAAGAAATGAGGGTATTTGTAACCCCAATATATTCTTTGAATTCCCAGTCAGAAACTGGCACTGTATACCAGTAGTAAAAATTGTGGGTGCACGTAACCCCAATATATTCTTTGAATTCCCAGTCAGACAATGGCACTATATGGCAGTAGCAAAAATAGTGGGTGTATATAGCCCCAATTCTATTGCTAGAGGACTTGCAGGGTATTTCTGGGGTGAAGGTGGGGGGGCACACCGTTGGAACGGGTATCGGGGGTATATATCGGGTATACGGGAATACACTGACAGTGTATTCCATTCAGGATCCTGGGAAAGCTGGGTTGCGGCGATTGAGCCCGTCAGTGCCACGTTACACTGACAAGCTTCTCCCTGGAATTTAGCTCTTACAAGAGCTGTTGTGGTTGTCTTCTCCTTCCTATCCTAGCCTGTCCCTGCCTACCCAGAATCTAAGCCCTAGCTAGCTGGACGGAAACCTCCGTCCCCGGTGAATTGCAAGCTCAGAATGACGCGAACCTGGGCGGCGCTGTTCTTTTAAATTAGAGGTCACATGTTTTCGGCAGCCAATGGGTTTTGCCTACTTTTCTCAACGTCACCGGTGTCGTAGTTCCTGTCCCACCTACCCTGCGCTGTTATTGGAGCAAAAAAGGCGCCAGGGAAGGTGGGAGGGGAATCGAGTAATGGCGCACTTTACCACGCGGTGTTCGATTCGATTCGAACATGCCGAACAGCCTAATATCCGATCGAACATGAGTTCGATAGAACACTGTTCGCTCATCTCTATTCTCTATGAATCCAGAAATATATATTTTTATCTTTTCTCATGCATAAAAACTATCAATATTAGACTTTCTCAGTAACTGTTACTCATGATAGCTTTATCCTGATTCCTTTATTTCTCTGACACCTTCCATCAACTGAGAGTCAGGAGGCCTCTATAAACAAGAAATTGACTACAGATCCCATCACTATCAGTGCGCCAAGAAGAATAGGCTGAAAAAACATGGTCGGGATTAGAATATTTACATCATATATGTATACAGTATATCATTAGAGATGAGCGAACAGTAAAATATTCGATGTTCGTTATTCGTTCCGAACAGCATCTCAATATTCGACTACAGATCCCATCACTATCAGTGGGCCAAGTAGAATAGGCTGAAAAAACATGGTCGTGATTAGAATATTTACGTCATATATACAGTATATCATGCAGCTGCATAGCATATAAATGATATATATATCTTAATCCTAAATGTGTTTTCAACCAATGTTACTGACATGTTATAGAAATATTTTTCTGCCAAAAATACAAAAGTATCATTGAAGTGATATCTTTATGGAATCACCAGAAAAATAATTTTCATGCTTCGGGGTCTCAGAAGACCCTTCATCAGACTAGTTAACACATTTTCGACAGAGAACAAAATTTAAAGGGGTTGTCCAAGGGTTCATATTAATGGTCTGCCCTTAGAATCAGTTGGGTGCTAACAGATGGCAGTGACACTACTCAGCTGCTGCAGGAGTCAGATTTGCACAGTATATGGCGCTAGAAACGGACAGCTCTGTACACTGTGTAGTGGACATGTGGGGTAATGCTACACATTCAAATAAATGGGAACTGAGCCGCAATGAACTGGACAACTCTTGAGCAGTGCCAAGACAAAATAGCTATTGGTTGAAGATTATAACAGTCACAGATGTGTTCACCCTTGACTTGGCTCAAATTTGGATAAAAACTCAAGAAACTAATTCAGTAGAATATTGCAACATGCTAACAAAAGGCTGGAATAACAGAATAGGCATTGGGTGGCCAGTGGCCACATATAGACACATATATCACTTATGACACAATGTTGCAAAGCAATATTGTCTTGAAAGACTATTTATTTTGTGACACATATTTGTGAACATTTGGTTTTCTAATTTTCACAAGGTTTAACCGGGAAAATGTATTTATTATATTCTTCAGTCCCAGGGAAGGTATGTATAAATAAAGACAAATGTACTAACCTTTCCTGGGCTGCTCCTGGATTTTTTTTTTTTATTTGGGAAGTCACTTTTATGCCCAACACCATCATCTGCAATCAGTTAGGGCATGTATTACAATAAAATGCTCTATATTCAATGAAAGAAGACAATGTAGATTGGTGACTCATCACTGAATATCAGTTTTATCCTGTCATCCATACTCCATAATCACTTATATAAGCAAAAGTTACCTTGTTATATCTATTGAGGTATCATTTCTGGATTGATGCTGGATTTTTTTTATATGTAATTCCTATTTTATTGGAATATGATCATTTATAATGAGTAGAGATGAGCGAACAGTAAAATGTTCGAGGTTCGATATTCATTTCCAGTAGCCCCTCAATATTCGACTACTCG
The DNA here is from genome assembly GCF_031893055.1 of Leptodactylus fuscus. NCBI lineage: Eukaryota > Metazoa > Chordata > Amphibia > Anura > Leptodactylidae > Leptodactylus > Leptodactylus fuscus. The sequence continues at coordinate 42,677,526 of NC_134268.1, read as the reverse complement.
AATCGAATATCGAACCCTATTATAGTCTATGGGGGGAAAATGCTCGTTTCAGGGGTAGGCAACGTTCGATCAAATTATACTTACCAAGTCCATGAGTGAAGGTCGGGCTGGATCCTCCGAGAAGTCTTCTCCATGCAGCGTCCCTGCGGCATCTTCCGGCTCTGAATTCACTCTGCCAGGCATCGGGCCTGGGCAGAGCCGACTGCGCATGCCTGCACTACAAGCGGACATGCACAGTCAGCTCTGCCCAGGCCCAATGCCTGGCAGAGTGAATGAAGATCCGGAAGACGCCGCGGGGAAGCTTCACGGAGAAGACTTCTAAAGGTAGGAGAAGAACCAGCGTTGATTGGCCGACTGTATAGCATTCGGCCAATCAATGCTGGTTCTGCATCGAACATTTCCATTCAAATAGCGAGTGGTACTCGATCGAGTACGAGTATTTCGAATACCGTAGTATTTGATCGAATACCTACTCGATCGAGTACTACTCACTCATCTCTAATAATGATACATAAATGAAGCTATTTGATAGTCTATTATATTTAAAACATATCTCCAATTACAGTATATACTTTCTTCTTTCATTACTGACTAGTTCCGGTATATAAAATACATTTTTTAATAAATTTTATTAAAGACACATTTTTCCTTCTTCAAATTTCAAGCTGGGTTACTTTTACCTAGATATCTACAGAGAGGGGAAGGGGAGGAGGAGTCTGCTGGAAAAGACACACTTTTTACTCTGAGAGTAACGGAGATAAGTAGTTTTTCAGGATAGAATGACCACTGATGAAAATGAAGCAATAAATCGATTAATAACCTGCTCCTCTCCCACCCCTCTCCATAGACTTCTGTATGAAGACAGACTCTATGTAAATAAACTGTCTAAGTGAAGAATGAAGACAGAAGTGTAATAATTTGCAAAGGAAACATTAAGATTTATTACAAAGTTTCTAACATTCATCTGTACTATTCATTTATAAGAAGTTTTTTTTTTTAGAATTGGGGGTACACTTTAAATCGAAATAACGCTGTGATCACCTGATCGTGTGGACAACATTTACGAATCTAACCTTGTCTCCTTTAATAGGATATACAGGATTATTTGTATACATGGCCTATCTTAATATAAAATAAAAATATACAACAATGAAGTCGATTTATGTAGTGTAAGATATAAGTTTACCTAAATCTCCTAAAAGCCAGTGATATAGTCGGTGTTAGACCATCCAGAAGGAATTGAATTTCATACAAGTTTAACTCTACAATGCATCCTCCGCGTACTGATATGGGCCGTGTTTACTCATTGAGACAAATAGTGACCTCTTTGATCTTTCATTTGGACATAACTTCTAGAAGCGGAAAGGAAAAGATTAGTAGTTTGTCAGCTTTCTAGCATGCAATAGGAAATCACATCGTGAAGGTGGCTGGCTGCCGAAGCCTGACATCAAAATGAGAAAGTTTTGAGTATTTATTTAGATCTCCTTCAGTGGGGAACTGCAGCCGAACATTATTATACATCCCTGTATTACTGTCTACATTTAAAGGAAAATAACAGATTCAGTTTTGGCATCTTAGTAAATGTTTTATGTGCCTGTCAACTTTTTCTAGAATGTTAGCGATGATGCTATCATAGTATAAACCAAAGAAATTGGAGGCTTCCATATCTTAGAAACTAGTAAAAATTGTATCAGTATTAGAACTGTCAGCTTTTCAGACATAATATGTATCCGAGTACAAGGAATGTACCATTGGTTTGATGTCACTGAAGAAAGGTTAGGACCGAAAAATTCAGGAAAATCTCTCTATGGTGAATTTTATTGTACAGTAAATTAAAAAATCTTGTGCACCTCCCCGCCCCCCCCCCCCCCCCGAATGGAAACCTAATCCGTATAAATAAGCAGCTACCTTAGGAATCCTGCAAACCCCATAGACTATAATGGGGTTCTTGTGGTTTCCGCTTGGTTTCCACGGAAAAAATGCTGATTCCAGCGCATTTCTCTCTGCATTTTTTGTGCAGAGAGGGGAATGGAATCCCCGAATGCAGATGTGAACTGGGTCTATGTCAGTTTTCTGACGTACACAGTGTGTAAGGGAATAGCCAGATAATAATTCCCCAGAAGCTGCTGGCAAACCCTGGAGGAAGGGGCACAAAGGACAGTGAGCCCTAAGCTGAAGTCCCCAATTGTCCCTTCCTATTGCCAGGCCCTATCCTACATAATAGGCGGCAACCACGAAGACAGTCCCTACCTGTATATGTGACACACAAAACGCAGACAAGACGAACAACAACAAAGGGAGGTCAGCTAGCCAGGGTTCGGTAACAGTCGAGCAATGCAGTGACAAAATTGGAGTCCAAAAGAAAAGTCAGTAGGGAAGCCAGAGGTCAGGATTAGAATACAAGTAAATAAACAGCAAGGGAAACCAGCAAGCACGAGGCAATAACCGGCACCAGTGTGAATGTGAGCAAAGACTAAATAGGGGAAGAAGAACCCACCCTGAAGCTGACAAGAGGGCAGGCTGTCAATCACAGGCAAGACAAAATTTAACCACTGAATGGACAGAGGCAACAAGGGCAGAAGACGTGTGTGGTGCAAATACAATCACAGAACTAGAGCCGTGTTCACACAGTGCAACTAAAAACTTTATGCAAATTATCAAACTGCACACGCCTCCTGCACCACAGCACGCGAGAAGATGGTGGCGCAGAGGCCCAAACAGGCAGAGATGTTACACAGTGTTAATCTAAGGCCCCACATAGCAGGTCTCAGTAAAAAAAGCACGATGTGGCGACATCACGTTTTTTCCCTGCAGCGCTTTTCATGGAAATTGTGTGGTACCCTGTAGACTTTCAGCTTCAGTTATATCTTTAGGTCAAACCGCTGGCATTTCCTTAAGTATAACTGACATGCCGCGATTTCCAAAAAAACAGCCATTTTGGAAGTCGCAGCCTTTCCGTTGTGCATATTTTTATGAAATTTGTAAATGGTATTTGCAGGAAGTTTATAACTTTTTTGCTGTGGTGTTCATGTGGATAAGTTAATGGGATAAGTTGCAGATCTTCGTGGTTTGACCACTGGAGCCCCAACCAATGACAAGAATGGGGTGTCTTGCACCCTAGTTTATGGCACATCAGCTATCTCTGGGGATCCTATAGAAATGAAGAGGCAGAGTGTCTGACTGACCACTGCTCCATTCAGACTGTGGTTCTTGTGGTTGTTTAGGGGCTAAGTTACATATGTGGGAAATTCCCTTTAATTTTATCATAGGTCAGAATTCTAATGTCAAAGGTACAAATTCGGAGTTAAAGTTGTATTCTAATTTTAGACACTGACACTAAAAGATAAACCATAAATGTCTGATAGACGATAGCTCCGCCGCTGAGACCTGAGTCCTTGACTCTGAGTTGATTGGCCATT